>NC_056751.1:226205743-226489257 GCF_019279795.1 Protopterus annectens | reverse complement strand
GTGCACTTATGTGGACAGGGCTGCATGGTATGGCAGGTGTATGTCACAGGTATGGAACAGGGATCTGTCCAGCATGTGGCCATCCTAGTCATAGGATGGTGGTTGTCCATGACGCATGTCTTTCAGATCAGGCTATGTACACGTAGCATGTCTAACAGCATAGTGTCACATATGTCTGTATGCAAGGTGGATAGCATGCTGCATACTGGAGGTGAGTATTGTGGAGGCTGGTATCGTCCATCCATGCATGGGCCCTACCCCTGGCCGGTGATGTGTATGCCAATATTGGTCACATGGGTGCTGTGTATGCCTGTCCAATTGTCTCCGTGCACGTGGATACCACCCTGTCATGTCATGGGTACCTCGGATGACTACCTAAAGGGCCAGGAAGATGTCTTCAGCTCAAGGAGGTGTACTACACTACACCATCCCTAACACAGTGTCCATACTGTTGACCACAGCCTAGGTGTTTCCTAATGGGTACGGGGGTATTCCCCTACTGGTGTCATTGCTGATATCATCCACCAGAATGTGCACATATGTCACACACATCACACACACAGCCCATTCTGTATGTTGTTCACAACACTGTGACAACAATTGCCCATAGGTCATGGCCATTCACATCATCACATACACAGATGGCTGACATTTGTCTGTGTGGTATGGGCTACAGTGCGGGTGGGGTACAACACATTAACCTTGGTTTACTGTAGCTGACACCGTGTGATATGCACATGTCACTGTAGCACCTTTGGTAGTTGTGAGTCTGTCAACAGGCCACTAGTAGAACACTCCTGTGACATACACAGGCATCTGTAGCTGAACATCCATACTGTCTTGTACATCTGTACTGCTAACATCTACATTGATAATGGTTCATGAACCTGCAGACCATACCCGGCAGTGTTCTGATGCGGTGCCACCAATCATGACTGTTGTCAACACATGTGGGTTGATAGTATACAACACCCTATCTGTAATGTGTGGGCATGCTCAGTACTTGTTCAGAGTTTCTTGGCACGTTATGAGCTACTGCTTAGTTTAGCACCCATTTCACACCAGTCCTCACAGGTACACTGTCTGTCCATACATTTCCAGCTTGATAACTGTACAACAGCTGTCGTACACACATCACTCACATACCTCGTGAGACATGGTGGTTTCTACGGCCTGTCCACCTGCCATGTACCACTTATATGCAGGCATGTCCAACTGGCATTGCCAGTGCTGTGCCTGTCACTATAATGACTATGTTGTACATGTGGCAATAGAGGTATTCTCATATCCACAGTCAATGCACACCTCCCAACATACAACAGTACAGCCTGTGGGGGATGCACATATGCAGCCCTGCTGGGGGTTATACTGTCACCAACCCTGACTACACCTAATAATCATGTGGGGTTGTGCAACATTGGCAACGCACCCCACACATCACATGGTCCTACATGATCCCCACCACAGGCCACACATACGGAGACACCTTGTACAGTACCCCTCCATACTCTGTGTGGGCACAGACAACAGCCCACATCGCCAAATACAACCACAACAACCTATAGCCCACAAACACGTGTGGCCATCACATACAGCCAATTGGGTGTCATCATATACTCCACAAACCTGCCTTAGTTGACTGCCGGCAGTCACACTGCTGTTCCACTCAGCAGGCTACACAAGGCGATAGTCACTTACATCCTGTTGTCCAGTAACTGGTTCTGCACTATAACCTATGTACACATGCCACAAGTCAGCAGATATGGTGTGACTCCCCTTCCATGTTTGTGTGACAGACGTTGTCACTCAGGGCACAGACTATGTGTGCAGGGACATGCACTAGCCCACCAGTGTTGTCTCCCTGCTGGTGTGGTCCACGCCCTGGGAAGCATTTTGCATTCATCCGGACCTGTTACCACAGTACTACGAACGACTGTGTCACTCCCAACAGTTGTCCCTGCTTCTGCTGTCATTCCACAGGCATCTAGTATACATCCACTTTGACAGACCCCCAGCCAAACAACATGATGCTGTGGCACAGTTGACCTGCACCTGTCAGCTCTTGGAGTACAGATCACATGTTGGTCTCTTGCTGCTTTTATACTGCCTGTCTTGCACAGTGCCCAATAACAGTCACCACCAGAACAGGCACAGGCTAGCGAAGCATGTGGTCATGTCACACAATGCTTGACATCATCCTTTGTGATGCACGCAGGCAAGGCACACCTGATACTGCACCACTGCAATATCTCTGCAGTGACTGGGACCTACCTCTTGGCTCTGCAGAGCACACCTCCAATGACTGGGTATAGACAGACCGTACCTCTCAGGCACGTACCTGGACTGGCACACCCACAGCTGAGGTGTCCCCATATTCCACTATGTTGTACACACATCCCGCTGGTTGCGCCGCACAATGCATCACAGGTGCTTCACATGCATATGACTGTGTCCGGAACTACTGCTGCTACTAATGTGAGACTGACAGTAACCCACACCTAACTGTGATAGCTGCACATGTACTGACACTTTAGGTGTACACTGTGCGTGAGTCATAACCTCTGCTCAGCTGGTTAGACCCATACACCACCTCCAAGACCAACAGTATCCTTGACATGGACACTACCAACATGTGACTGCTGTTCGACACCTGTGTTTTTCCCACATTGGTGGATTCCAAACATCTGCTACCCACCCTTGTTAGCCACATACCGGCACCACACACTTCACGGCATACACAGTAGATGAGTACTACAACACCAACTACAGATGTTGTATGACAACAGTAGTTGTTGTCGTGACACACATGCAGGTGGACAATGCACATGCAAATGCTGAGACATACCCCAGTGCACTTCAATAGTGTGTACACAACAATGTGGTTCATGCTATTCCACACAGAGCCATGCAGGTACACACCAGAATACAGACGACATTCTGGGGGTGCAGTCCCATGGACATACTTTACAACAACAGGTGGGGGCTGTTACACAGTGGTGTACATTCCCATGGGTGGGGTGACTCACTGGTCAGCCTCGGTAGGGCCACAGGATCCCATATCACATATACCATAACTAGCTACATACACATTACTGCGATACATTCCGGGATGTACCACAGGGCATTTTGGTGGTATGTCAGTAGTCGTATGCAATACCCACATCTGCTCACACATACAACTGTCACTCTGGAACATGACAGTAACAGGTGATGTTGGCAACATCCTGTCTGATGGCTTCATTGCTAACATTACACCCTCTCACTCCCTGCAGGGCGACATTCCTTGCAGGTACATTGCGGTGTACTTGCAGTCACACCTACACAGTACTGACCTGCACTCTATATGTCCTAGGACACAGGCCCCTTGTCACCCTGCAATATCCCAGGCTGTGATGTCCACAGAACTCTGAACAGCATTTCTCCCCACTGGGACACCATATTCAGTAATAGCCTGGTACCAGACATTGTGGCCCCTGACTGGCACACAGCGACTGTAATACTCCTCACAGGTGGTGCCACACTGCACGACTGGGACTATTGCCCTACACACCTCACTGGTCTATTATGCATGGCTATAGGGCACATCATCATGGACATCATTCGTCGAGTCTCTGTTGTGCTCCAGTCCTTTGATGCCAGCTGGATTGGTCTTGTTGGGGCCACAGCATGCCTTCTACACCTGTTGAACACCTTTCCTACAGTCGCCAGAGTTGTTGATGATGACACGGGTGTCCACACAGCCTGTATTGTCCTCTCGCTGCCATTCAGCACCATTCTCCATTCTGGTATTGACTACATACACATCCACCTGCACATCACAACATATGTCTCCGGATGTTATGCAGTGTGGCTAATGGACGGGGGACACACAATGAGGGTGGCATACAAAATCACATACTGCAATCCAGTTACACTTGGCTTGCCACAGTCCTCAGTCATGGGGCCCTCATTTTCGGTATATGCTTCCCTGAGTTACAGGCTACCACTGAGGGGACTTCCCTGCCTAGCTTTACAGATCACTGCATACCCAGTGCCGTTGTTGCTCCACCAGCTGATACAGACCCCATCCATATGGGTGTCACTGTGACAGATACCGATATGAACATCATGGCCTCTACCTACATGACACTTGGTGTGAACATCACCTTTGCAGTACACCATCCTCCCACTGGTTATCACATAGGTGTTATCCCCCTACATACATGTTGCATTGTACATGTGTGTAAGACACATGTATGTCGCACACACTCCTGTGATTACGACATTGCCACTGTGGCATGGATATCCTTCTACATGTTCACACATGTCTGTCCTGGGTGTGTAGCTGGTACATAGGCACCCATTGTACCTCTGAACACTGGACATATACACACATCCATGGGTATAACACCCCACGTAGGGTGTACCTTACACAACAGCTTTACATACCCCAACATATCTCAGACAGGGGTGGTGACAGGCACGCTACACCTTTCATTGTGCGTTTCTCGGTGTATACTGTGTTTCCTAGACTCCACATGTTTGTGTCTGTACCTGTCACATTACACACCTGCCATAGGTTAAGATTACCTCCCATCCCACTTTGTGAGGGACGATCCCTCTTTGTGCAGTTGTGTCCTGCAAAATATTTGTGAACATAGCAAATGTCCTGCGACTTTGGGACAAACATATTCCCTATAGTTTATGTCATTGTTGCATGATACACTTATTCTGTATCTGACCCACCTACATGTTACAGGACATGGAACACGTACCTGCGACCATTACTAAACTATAAGCTTTTTATCTATGCAAAACACTGTCATTCTAGTTTTTGTCCTGGCCAGGTGTGTGTCATCCTGCTGACATCTGGCATATGTCCCACATTGGTCATTTGAACTGTGGCAACCCTGCAGTACATACATCTTGCCTAGCAATAGTGTTGGGTGATTGTGTACATGACTGCCTGTTCCACTCCTGGCAGTGGTAGTTTTACCCTTCAGAGCAGGTGCTATTTGATCAGGGGTGACTAAAATGCTGGTGTCACCTGTTTTGTACATCATTTACCGTGATCTGTGCAGTGGTCGGTGACACTTAGCCCTGTTTCACGCATATCCGTATAGTTGTATTTAAACATCGCTTACCAGCTGTGGGCAATGCTTTTTCCCGCTAACGTGTGCTACACATATTCTGATGACCTGCATCTGAACTGCATTACCCGTGCCGTCGGGATTATGTTACATCCCTTGCAGGACGTGGGACCGGGAACATGCATGTACCACTTGGACATCTGGGGGTTGTACACGAATTATGTCAATTTGTATGTGCAGTACACTACAGCAGTTACTCCACACTACACTCACATGGATGACTCCGTTAGTTTACAACTTGATGAGTCCAGTTAATGGTATGTCCATGTGATGTTTACTGGCTGTACTCCAGCACTGGGTATGTATATCACAATTGGGTACACCCGATAATTTGCTACATCTTCACACAACCGTGGATACAGCATGCCGGGGTGACTACTGCCTGTCATGGGTACATCCCCTGCCTTGACACTACATCCATGTTTACATTTTGTGCAGCCCCTCAGTAATGCGGTGGGTAATCCGTGATGACTGTGTGTAGGACAGTGCTTACACACATGTGCTCCCGCGATTGCCTCTGCTCTAGTATGCGACAGTTGCTTACTCGATGTTGTGGCGACGGGTGTCTCTGTTTGCCCTGTTTGGTGTTTTGTCTCTGACAATCGGGCATGTACCTACTGATGTACCTGGGAACCTATACACACAGCACTGACAGATGCTGATGGGCACATCTACTGTTCAGGTGTTGACAGTTCTCTGTTCCCATGGCTGTTGCGTGTACAATGTTTGAGGGCTGCCTATGTAGGATTCCACAGTGGGCCACCTATACATCACAATTTACAGGTAGTTGTGTTTGTGTGCCATCCATGTTACTGTGTGCAGGTGGGGAGGGGTGTCAGTCCATGGGAGCCTACACTGTCATGGTATGTGCTATACGTTCCCTCTTTGCCAAGGCGTAGGCATATTGGGCACGCCTTCATCTGCCTACTGGGGCTGGCACAGTGTGTCCTTGGTCTGGATCCCTCTGTGCCTGTGTTGGCCTTGGCACTTGCGGTGGGCTGTGAGGCCCTCCCCCATTATGAACCTGCTGCAGCTGTTTCCGGAGGATCATATTATATAGCATGGCACATACTATGAAGATGTGGGCACACATGCCTGGAGAGTACTGCATGGCTCAAACAGATGTGTCCAAGCACCAGAACCGTGATTTCAGCATCCCAAACACACGGTCTATGATGATTCTGGTTTGTGCGTGTGCCTCATTATGGCATTCTTGCATTGGTGTGTGTGCATTTCTGATGGAGGTCATCATCCACAGCTCCAGTGCATAGCCAACATCTCCCACAAGATGACCTTGTGGGATGTCCCCCCTGACAAATACCTGATACAGCTGCGAGGCATGCCAGATTTGGGAGTCGTGGTAGCTTCCAGGGCTGCCAGCACACACATCCATGATAATGCCCTGGGCATTGCACACGACCTGGCAGTTGATGGAGTGGAATCCCTTGTGGTTTAGGTAGCACCTACCATACTCACCTGGTGGTGACTTAATTTGTATGCGCGTGCAGTCTATCGCACCCAGTACCTCTGGGTCATTTGCCACATGGTGGAAGTGACACATATTGCTGACCAACTTTTCCTGAGTTCAGGGGAAGTGTATATGCTCATTGGCATGTGGTAACATGGCATCCAGGAACTGGTGTAGTACCCTGGATGCTGATGCCTGTGAGATCCCCATTATATCTCCAGTTGGCCTTTGAAAGGAACCTGTGGCTAGTTTTCGCAAGCTTACACATACCTTCGTGTCCACTGGGATGGGTTCCCCTCTGTTGTTTCTGGTTCTCAGGCGTGGCCAGCACAGCTCTACTATTTGCTGTAAGATGTCCTTGTCCACCCTGTAATACTCTACTATCTCCAGATCATGTAGCCCCTGGTAGGTTACCCTTGGTCTTAACACTCTTCTCCTCCTCTGAGGCCTACGGTGGTTGTTGGCATCATCCTCCACAATACCATCAGTCTGTAACACATGCTGATGAATCACAGCTATGGCAGCTCCCAACATGTACATTTTAAAAGTTCCCCATCTGTTTACACCTATGGTGCGGTGTTTGGGAATACACAGGTGTGTGTTGGGTGCTTTCACACTTTATACTGTTCTGCTGTGAACACTGATGATCTTATAGGGTGTGTATGTACGATCATGGCTACAGGGTATCTTCTGTGTTTTATTTACGAAACTGCTATTGTGCTGCCTTTGGTGTTGCATTACATTTGGATGCTGTGAATTACCTCCTGCCCTTCCATTTACATTTGTGCATGTTACACCTACCATTTGCTGGCATGCATCCAGCTGCCTGCTTTCATTTGTACTTTCCTAGACCTAGCTTATCTTGTGTAATGTGGGCTATTGCCAATCTACTGTGGGCTTACTTTGCTCTGCTATGACAGTTCTCCTATCTTTGCATTCCAAGTCCTCCACACCTTTCTTTGCAGTCCTATGCCTCCCCTATCCTGTTTTACAGGTTTCTACATGCAGGCTTGTCTACTGCCATCGACTGGCCGCCGTGTGTTGATTGGTGTTAATTGCTCATTACTACGCCAATTACCCTGCTTCGGCATTTCCTTCTTTTCTTCCCATGACCTTCCTGTTTGTGCAATTGTTCGCGGCGCGTGCATCCACTTACCGGGTTTCGGGCACGAGTTCATCCCCATACACATGCGCTTTTGGGCACCATGTGTGCTCTCAGCTAAATGGTTCTATACCCTCCTCCCCACCCCTGTCCTTCAGCTTTGCTTAGCAATGGCGAGGCCAGATTTGCATTGCTCCAATGTGCTTACTGATACGGTGGCACACCCCTATGCTGATGTCATGTATCATCTTTGATACACTCCTCAGTGTTATTGCGCTGCGCTGTCAGGTACATCCTTAATCCGGTGGGACGTTTGCAATTCAGTATTACCTGCCTCATTTGCATGGCATTGACTACTAATTCATAGTTACAGCGCCGAACACTGTTGCGGGCCCCTGGTAACCCTTGCGCCTTGCTTGCGGCGTGCCATGCCTACCACTGCATATTATGGTGCAATCCTGATTTGTCTTTCATTGTGATTTTCTGCCATTTTTATATATTTCCTTTGTATTCCTGTTTGCACATACATGCCCTGCAGTTGTACTGTGCGTTACTGTGGACATGACATTAAATGTTGTTTTTTGAGCGTTGTGCATCTTTTCTTGTGCCATTGGCTGTGTATTTCTCCATTGGCATATGTTAACTTTGTAATACATGCATGTGGTCCACTTCCATAACTCCGATGTTCTGTTTGGGAAAATGTAAACGGTGTTTTTTGGTTTACATTTCCATGGGCTTGCTCTACGCCTGCACCACTTCGTGAATCGTTGTATGCCTTCATTAGCATGGTGAGACACTGCGCATGGAATGATTTGCATACCAATGCCGAGGGCTAAGTAGCTCTGGCATACGCCGGTAGTGCACGTGGGATTGGTTCGTACCTGAATCACTCGGCGGGCATATTTGGGGTTATGCCGCCTACACTACGCCTGCATCTGGTGCAAGCTTCATGAATCCGGGGGTAGGTCTCAGAAAGACTTCCTGGACTCACATGTTGCTGTCCAGCACCTATGGCCATTCCTGCTCACCCTGTCTGCAGTGACATAGATCACAGCTCTGGCCCCTGAGTCACCCCAGTAAAGGTCAGCTCACATATGACTACTACTGGAGTGTCTGTTGTCCAGTACTGACTGTGACACTGCTACACCAGCTACCTGGAATGTTGTAAGTATTCATATGTCACCTGTGAATGCTACTATGATATATATGCTTGTCTTACAAATGTAAGAGACCTATATAGGGTATGTGCATAGTAAACAACTGGCACAGAAGTGTGTTTTGAATTGTATGTTATCTATTGAGCTCATACCTTTCAACTGTCCAGAGTTTTGCAGACTGACCACGTTTTCCTCATATTTGTAGTCAATGCCTCATACAGTTGTGTTCTGTCTGGCGAATCACTGGCAACCCAGTAAAGAATGACGTGATAACATAATAGCATACATTTGAATGTCAGATGTCATATCCTTCAGAGTATTCCTGTGAATGCAAAACCAACTTTGCTAGCAACTAAGTGTGTTTCAGCTAGATTTATAAAGTGTTACTATTTTCTGGTCTTTGCCCCCATTGATGTGTGCCTTTGTCCAGATGTCTTGCTCTAACAGGTTGAGAGGTATGACTGAGCTACAAGAGTGTAAACACAATGTGCCATACTGACAAAGAACAAAAATGTATATCAAGTATTACCTGTGCACATGTATGTATTAATAGTAGAAGCTGGAAGCCTCAAACATACAGACGTGAGTTACAGAATGTCAAGTAAATAGGCTGTACTTGTTTTACAAATGTGTTATCTTTGTTCCAGTGCACCAAACAGACATAAACGTCTACACCTACAGGTTGTTGTATTGCCTTCAAACATAAATAATTACTAGGTTGTTTATAATTGCTAAGTTGAAATTGTAAGAGTGTTTAACTTTGTTATGACTTCCAGTGCTATCATCTGACAGATATGTACAACTGACATTGGTATGACTTGTTTGCTGTAGCATTCACTACATCCTGACCTGCTGAATATAGCTTTCTTTCCATAACCTGAACAGTAATCCAGGCCATCTCTTTTGGAGAGGATTCCCCTGCACCCTAGTGGCAGGAGTGTGCAGTTAGAAGTTGTGTGACTGACGAGTGCTAGAACAGAGCTCTGTTCTGAGCTTTACTATTGGTTAACCTGTTAATCCATTGAAATTCGTTTGCTCTTGTTTGCTATTGTCATATTTAAGTGTGTATCTGTTCACATGTGTTACACTGACCTAAAATGATTTTAAATATCTTTAGCATAGTCTGGTTACAGGCTTTGTTGCAGTCACATCTGTTTGTGTGATTCTTGTGTTTCCTGCTACACCATCTAGTGTTGTCCAGGGCCTGCCTGCACTTATTGGGAGTTGGTGAAATGGTTGGCACTGGTCTGCCATAGGGACAAGGATTGATCAGTCACTCCCAGTGTTCCTATTTTAACGTCATTGTTGTAGTATTTAAACCCAGCATGTGCATGGCTTTGTGCCTTTCTGCAGTTTTAACACTTTGAGAGGTATCCCAGTTGCATGTCTTTCCCTTACTTGTACTCCTGCAGGTACCATCTTAATTTTATCCAGCCATACTCACACCTATATGCACTGTCCTCAGATAGTACCCACTCCACTATCCCTGACCTCTCTTCCACAGATGCTGATAACCATGGATGGACAATTTCCTGTACTTTCTTGTGCTTTCTCTTGATAGTCCAGTTGGTATAGCCATCCTGACAAAGTGTAGCCACTACCTTATGTATGCAAACAACTGTGTGCTACTACCACCTAGGAAAACAATATGTGAGAGATGCAATCACATTAAGAGCCTGGAATCCTTGCTGTCTCAGTCACATGACAGTACATGATTGACAGAACACAATGCTTTTCCAGAAATGGCCTTCATCTGTCTCCCCTGGGGTTTAGGCTTCTGGCAAAGGCACTTATATTACCCATGGTGCCTTTTGTAGGCAAAGTCAAGGGCAGGACATTACCTACATGAAAGCTTATTATAAATGAAATGTAAAAGTAATGCTGCTAACTGCTAGGAGTCTTAGTCATTGCAAGCATTCTTTGTCATGGAGGATGCTAACATTTGTGCAGTCACTGAAACCTGGTTTGAAGCTGTGGAGAGCACACTAATATTGCCAGGTTACTCATCCTACCATACAATTAGACCCCAAATGGAGTGTTGAAAAGCCAAAGGAGGAGGAGGTTTAAACTTTATCATACACATATACACCTCCAGGCTGGTCAAACAGTATGATGCACAGGAGACACCCCAACTGCAATTAAGTGTTAACAAAACACCTATTTAAATCATAGCTAGCTAAAGACCTCCAACCATGACTCAGAACACCCACTACACCTATCTGGACTTGCTTGAATCTGTCAAGATTCAACCCTCTACCCTGCTCCTGGGTAACTTTAACTACTTAACCATAGTGTGCATGATCTATTCTACCTTAACATGAATGCACAGAGATTCCTCAGCTTTGTCAATGCCAATGCATTGGATCAGCCAGTCAACACCCCAATACAGGTGAAAATATCCTGTACCTGGCACTAACCAACATAAGTAGCTATTGTAGCACTTCTATAGTGTCATCCTCCTTGGTAAGATCTGACCAAATAGTCATCACTTTTGAGGTCAGATCTCCCCTGCCCCCCCATCAGGGTCAAACAAAAAACACTTTCAGAAATTGACTACAAATCTCCTCAGAGTAGGTATAAGTAGCTTTACAGCCACCGTCTCATCAGTTGGAACTAGCAGTAGTATCCAAGCCTACAACACAATACTATATGAACACTTGCATAGCTGTATGGACTCAGAAATACCTGACAGGACAAAACCATCTCCCTCAAGGTAGGGTAAACCTCTGTGGTGGACAGCAGCAATACACAAATTCCATAATAGGTGGAAATAATTGCTGGACAGTGCCAAGAAGGAGCAGGTGCCAAATTGGAAGCAATGTCACCTTTGTCTGAACAAGCAAATAAGGTCACATTTGAATTACTCTAACACTAAATTTGAGTGCAAATTGGACACATCCACCAAGGCCAATCACAAGGTCTTCCTCACATATGTCTGCAATTTCAGAGGCAACACCCAAATCTTCTCTGTAGTGGTGGTCTATAACACCACATACACATATGGCATAGATATAGCCAACCTGCTGCAGACAGGTTAAGTGTAAACACCACCCGTCCCCCTATCAGTACACATGGAAATGCACAGCACCTGCCCCCTCCCCTCATCATCAGAAGCAGGTCCATAATGCCCTCTCAAAGGCAACATACTGAAGTCTCCATGGGGCCTGATACCATCCCTGTCTGCATCCTACATGAACTCAGGCATGAGCTCTCAGCTCCATTATACACTGTAGACAACCAAAGCCTGAGCACCAATGTCATGCCATCTGCACAGAGGACAGCCACTGTCATCCCTCTACACAAAGGTGGAGCAATCCACTGACCCAGCCAATCATATGCACATCAGCCTAACTAGCCTGATCTGCAAGGGCATGGGAGGCTTTATCAAGGGCCTTATAAACAGGGATATCAGCAAACTCAAAATGCTTGAGCCCACACAGTGTGGTATTGTCAAAGGGAGATCAAGCTTGTTAAACCTGGTTGTTTTCTTTGAACTGGTCAACAAACACAAGGACTAGGGGAAGATGGTACATGCTGTCTACCTTCACCTAGCCCAAACCTCTGACAATAATCTCCAGTCGGCCATAATACATAGGTCTACACAGCTAGGCATCAACCTGTATGTTAACAGATGGGTAGCTAACTGGGTCAATGATAATACCCTCTTGGTCAAAGTGGTGGAAGCCATCTCTAGTAGTAGACTCTTAAAGAGCAGTGTACCCCAAGGATTGGTATGGGGACTCTACTGTTTGAGATATATGTTTCTGAGGTTCAAGACAAAACCAGTGGTCTGTGGCTGACCAGGTTTACAGATGAATGCAAGCTGGCCACTGTCTTACATTCCCTTACTGATGTGAGCATCCTCCAGAAGGCCTTACCCAAATTAATGACAGGTGCCAGAAGCATTGCCTCAAACTGAATGCCAGGAGATGCATCATTTTCGCTGTTGTGGTAGATGTCATCCACACTAATTATGACAGTAATAACAATGTACTGAGCATGCAATCAGGTGTGAGGCAACTTGTGCACCAAGGGTGATAGCTACTTCATAGTTTCCCACTGCGTTGGCACCATTGTACGGAAGGCTATCTACATGGCCCATATCACAAATACTGGTATGTCATCCAGGAACCAGGAGGCCACAACATCCCTATACTCCACCCTTATCAGACCGATTACCAAGTACAATGGCTCCTTTGGCATGTACCTTGCCAAGCAAATGCAGCAGTTGCAGAGACCACAGAGGTTCCTGACCAGGCAAATCCAGAGTCTGCAACACCTGTTCTATACAGATAGGCTGAAAGCCCTGTCCTTCTACTCAGTCTCATACAGACTGCTGATAAGCGACCTGTGTCTGGCATACAAGGCCATTTCCAAACCAGCCTTGATGGCATTTCTGCATATTGTTAAGACAAACCCCACTCACACAGCCCACACTCAAGGCCCTCACCTGGTCTGTGACATAAATAGTACTTGTTGGTGGGAGAGTTTAGTGTCCCACACAATATACTGTCTGTAAAATACAGTCCCTCCCCATGTCTAGCAGAGTACCTTTATAGCCCTCTTGAAAAAGAAGCTGAACAACTGCATGGAAAACAGAAAATACACCCCTGGGATCCTGTGTGTGTCCCAGGTGGACAGGGGAAGCGAGTGTTGACTTTGAAGGGACATGGGTAAAAGTCTGGTCTAGGCTTATGAAGGCATCCAGGCCAATAGCCTAGTATCATCCTAGGAACCTATGCCCCTAACACTTTACATGTTTCCTGTATGTATTGCAGACTGTCCTGCAATGTTGTCTGAAATTAATCCCTGTTAGTCGGAACTGTGTAGTTACTACAGTGACTGAGTATTCTCTTGTTCCTTCATTAGTTATTATCACATATGTTAAACCTTGTCATTGTGTCTGGTCTGTATAGCAGTAAGTCAGCTCTTACAGTTCATGCATGTGCACTTGGTGACACTGTATACTTCACTCCAATGACCTTGGTCTTGGTCACACTTCAAATTTTGGTAATAGGCCCATCACACAGTAGGATTTGTCACCCTTTGTTGAGGGCTTTACAGCAGCTGTTAAAGAGATGGATTGTGGCAGTCAGAACTATCGTAAAGTCTGGGCTGAAGGGCCCATAGGTAGCAAAGTCGTTCCAGACTTTACCAGGAGTGTGTGTGTGTGTGTGTGTGTGTGTGTGTGTGTGTGTGTGTGTGTGTGTGTGTGTGTATGTATCAGCAGACATTATATTGCAGGGTATTAATTTACATATGTTGTCTTCCCTCACAGGTGAACTCTGATGATGATGCTGGTCATAGTGAGGCACAGGTGGGGTTGTCAGGGGCTGAATCTACACCATTGGTCGGTATCCCACTTTCACTCACAATGACACACAGTCAGTATGCCCTGACATTCTCAGTCCACAGTAGCCACAGATAATGGACAGATGGAGGGTGGTGGCATGGAACAGGCTAGTGTGGGAACTATGGCAAGTGTGAGTGTAGACACTAGCCATGGCCAGAGAGCAGGTGAGATCACACACAAGCATGGACAGGGGTACTCAATGGACTGCTGCCCATCAAGGCCCTGTCACAAGTGTCACAGCAGGTGTCACCAGATGCATGTTATGGCCCATCATGGAGCCACAGGCATGTACTGACCACAACACCAGACAGATGCTCATGGTCATGACTGCAGCACTTCCTGCCATGTGTGATGACCTCCACAGCATGAGTGATGCCGTACATCATTTTGCCAATGTCAGGGATAGACAGTGGGGTGAGACATTGTCACTGATTGACCATGCAATGTCTGTGGCTGAGCATGTGGTGGAAGTAGGGCATTGGCCACAAGGACATAGGTCAGCAACAAGATTAGCTGAGAGCTCACATGGCCATGCATATTCCCATGCCAGTAGTGGCAGTACCACCAGCACTATTGAAGGGTGGGTGGTGTCCACACCACACCAGAGCAGGCCATGAGCATGTGGTCCTGGCCAGTCCTGTCAGGGATGTGGATACAGCAGGCAGCAGTCACCATCGGTAAGTAGTACTGCATCTGGTCTTGGGCCTTGTGGTGCCAGTGAGACTACTGGCAGAACCAGTTCCCATGTCCTTGGTGGGAGACGGTGAATTGTACATCCTGCCATGTATGGTCCATGGCTGTCCAACATAGCTCTGAGTAGGGCAACCACATGGCTTGATTGTGTACATACAAACAGTCACACATCTCTATCACAAGCAGGTCACCACCAGAAATGCATAGCTCCTCTGCACGGCCCAGTTGAACACCACCTCTCTAGACATGCACACACACACACACACACACACACACACACACACACACACACACACACACACACACACACACACACACACACATGATGTCCACCCTATGGACCAGCCTATGCCTCTTGCAATCCCACACCAAATCTTGTGCATGTGATGATACCTGGCCACATCCCTGTTATCCATACCATCGATGCAGGGACATGCTAATATGGGTCTGATGCACAGGGTGAATATAGTACAGCATAGTAATGTAATGATGTGTAAGGTGCTGTCTGTTGGCAATAGTTATGGGTACACATCGAGGTGCATGTACCTTTTTAGCCATGATGCATTATTGCAGTTAGTACTGCTGACATATTGTATTCTGTTTGTGTTCCAGGTGTCTGTGTGTCTGCAGGCTGTGGGCCTGCTGACAGCAGCAACAATAAGTTTGGCAGAGTGGAAACACAGCGACCTTTTCATACCCAAGGTAAAGCTGTATAGATACATGTTTACCAGTTGTGTATACATGCAACAGTGTGTGAGGGGCAATTGGGGTGGACAGTGTGACCTTGCATACATACCCCTTGATATAGCCAGCTAGACTTCATACATGTCACCTGAGTGTTCTGTAGTACCACAGGCTCATACATACAGGGGAGGTTACTTGAGTACTGGCAGTAGGTCCCTCACAAGCTTAGCCATTACTTTAACTGCAACAGATTCACCTATCAGCACATGTTGCATCTGACATTTCTGTCCCATCCACTCAACCTTGATGCAGTTGATGAGGGTATGCATGTTACTGTGTATGACAGGTTTGGTGTATGTATTCCTGACACAGGTCAGCCTGTGTTAGTCTAATGTGACAATCATCAGCATGTGTGTCTGCTATCTCATATGCAAGTCTGGTCTTTTGTGTTGGTAGTGCACACAGAGTCATACTCCTGTACATGGGGCAGCTGCTGAAGGGCTGAGCACAGCCCCTACCTGCCCAGTCTTACAAACAATAGCACTAGATACATAACACAAATATCACAGAGGTAATGTAGTGTTGCAGTGTCTGCCACTACTATTCAAGTGGGTGACAATTGCAGGGGCTGTTAGGATTGTCCTTCTGGGTTCAGAGACCCTTAACATGGTATAGCCATCTGGCACACACACACACACACACACACACACACACACACACACACACACACACACACACACACACACACACACACACACACACACACACACACACACACACACACACACTGCTGCATGGGGACATGCATTAAAACATACATGCACATAGAGTTGACACTTCTCAGAGTAGATGATCTACCCATCTTTTATGTACAATGAGCAGTGATATGACCATTACATGCATCACAGTGGCTTTGTGTTAGAAACTGTGTAAATGTGCTTGTAAGGTGGATGACATCTGTATGGACTGAAACTAGGTTGGTAATGTTCACAGTGTGGAAGAGGCACACAAAAATGGTATAGCCATCACATACACATAGTAAAGACAGCCACAGGGGATGTCCATATAGAAACACAAACACAGATGCCAATAGACATATTAGTAACCCTACATATCCACCTGTATGTAGTATAGTGCTATGTACACATGACATTCTCCACATAGATTATATGCCTGGGACATAACCCACAACCTCTTACAACAAGTAATCTTAGGAATGCCTTCATGGATGGTGAGATAAACTACAAGAAATAGCGACTGGTCTCATCTACTGCTCCTACAAACCTGGACAAGTGACAGAGTAACAGATTTTGTATCAGCATGATGCTTCAGTCAGGTACAATGTCTGATGCTGGCATGTGTGTCACTACAGTAACTGTGACATATTTGGCAATGATATCATAGAAATGGTAATTGTTAGTGGACACAGACCACATATACATTGCAAACATCTGGATATTCCATGCAATCTTTACAGATGATTTATATGGGCTGTATAGGTTAACATGGTGCATATGAGGCAGATGCCATTAACAGGTTATTTAAGGTAATGCCATGGATAGGGGGGTCAACAGGCCTTAAAATGGTATAACCTACAAATTTAACAGCCACAGGGGATACACGTCACACACACTACTATAGTTGTCAGTATTGAGATTGGAACCCCTACCAATCTAATTATTTGTACTATATTATTATGCAGTTATTGCACATGCCACAGAGCTTAAAGGGCTTACAAATGTATACAGGTACTTCTAAGGTAAATGACATCAGTGGTCCTGGTAAAGTAGGGCAATGGGAAGTGTGCTGGGTGGTACATGCCTCAAAATGGTATAACCCACAGTCTCAGAGGATATGATTCACACATGCATACACACACACACACACACACACACACACACACACACACACACACACACACACACACACACACACACACACACACACACACACACACACACACACACACACACACACACACACTACCATAGTTGCAAGTATTGAGTTTAGAACCCCTTCCTATCTAGTTATGAGTACTACAGTGTTATGCAGTTATCATACACACCATGGAGCTTATAGGATTTAATAGTGTCCCAAGGTACTTCTAAGATGAATTACATCAACACCTTGGGAAGGGCATCAAAATACATTACCCTGCTAACATACATACTTACAAACATCTTTACACACACACTTGCCAGATGTAAGAATAGAACCCCTGCCTATCTAGTTATTTGTTTTATACTATCACATTATTACATACGCCACAAAGCTTATAGGGCTGAGGGTTGTCTAAAGGTACTTCTAAGGGAATGACATCAGCAGAACTGCTAAAGTAGGGCATTGGGAAGTGTTGGGGATGGGAAAGTCCTCAAAATACTTTATCCTACAAACATACACACTTACAAACACTTTTACACACACACACACACACACACACACACACACACACACACACACACACACACACACACACACACACACACACACAAACACTTGCCAGAACTGAGAACAGAACCCCTGCCTATTTAGTTATTTGTACTATACTATTATGTAGTTATTGCACACACCACTGAGCTTATAGGGCTGAGGGCTGTCTAAACGTACTTCTAAGAGGAATGACAGCAGCAGGACTGCTAAAGTAGGGAACTGGGAAGTGTTGGGGGTGGGAAAGTCTTCAAAATACTTTATCCTACAAACATGCACACTTACAAACACTTTTACACATGCACACACACACACACACACACACACACACACACACACACACACACACACACACACACACACACACACTTGCCTGAACTGAGAATAGAATCCCTGCCTATATAGTTATTTGTACTATACTGTGACATAACTGTTGCATGCACCACGGAGCTTATAGGGGTGAGGGTTGTCCAAAGGTACTTCTAAGGGGAATGACATCAGCAGGACTGGTAAAGTAGAGCACTGGGAAGTTTACTGGGTGGGAATGGCCTAAAACTGTTTCATCTACAAACACACACACACACACACACACACACACACACACACACACACACACACACACACACACACACACACACACACACACACACACACACACACACACACACACACTTATATTTGCCAGGATTGAGATTAGACTCCCTACCTATCTTTTTATTTCTACTATAGTGTTATGCAATTATCACATGCATCACAAAGGTTATAGGGCTAACAAGTGTCCAAAGGTATTTCTAAGGTGAATGACATCAGCAGAACTTGTGAAGTAGGGAAATGGGAAGTGTACTGAGTGGGAACGGCCTCTTAATACTTAAATCTACAGACAGATCGACACACACACACACACACACACACACACACACACACACACACACACACACACACACACACACACACACACACACACACACACACACACACACACACACACACACACACACACACACACACACACACAAAGACAGGTGATGTGATATTACAACCCCACCTCAGTACTATTACACAATGGAGCGCACCTTCATGCTGGCACATGCAACTGATTACGAACAGTGTGCCACTGTCTGCAGCAGGACATCACTCTATACCATTCAGGGTATCCCTGTGTATGACTGACTCTCTGTGTGTGTCTCCTGTATGTGTCTGTCTATCACTGTCTGTCTCTCTATTCACCATGTCTATGTGTGTGTATGCTTAACATATTGTTATCTGTTGCCTATATATATGCCTGTGTATCACATGCAACAGATGCAGATATATCACATATGACCCACCTACAGCTAGCTATGGGTAATCCTGTCTGATGGGTTTGTGTAGAGGCAGGTAAGGTGTACATAGCTGTCTGTATGCAAAAGGCATATATGCACAATACAGTTATATAGTCTGATGTGGGTTCTGACATGGGTTGTAATTCTCTACATGTAGGAGGATGCCCAGTATGACCTTCTATAGTAAGAGTGGGACTCCATTCCAGAAATAGTTGTACTCCAGTTTGGGGTTTTGTGTGCTACAGCCATACTTCTCAAAAGTAAACAGGAAGTTACTAGAGGCATTACCTCATTCTGTCATTACCTAGTGAAAGAAATCCTCAGATTATCACAGTGCTTTACCAGAGAAATGCAAGCTGTATGCTGCACAGTCCAATATTATGAACCAAAGTATAGTCATTCTTGCCCAGTCCGGCCAGTTGAGAGGTGTGGCTACAACCGATTGACTGATGAAGCTGTGTAAATAGTCCAGCACCTTGGTGATATACTGGCTGGGGATCACCTGCTTGTGTGGTATTCTTTTTACCTGAAACATCATATCCTAGTGTGGCCATACCTCTCAACTGTACAGTTTTTTGCAGATTGTCCAGATGTTTGTCTAGATGTTTCGTCCAGTCTACATAGACATGTGTTTTTATGGCAAGTTAGTTGCAAATAATTACAGACTTAAGTTAGAAAATAATGACAGACATTAGTGTTTCAGAGTTCATAACCTTCAGACAATTCCTGCTAATGCAAAACCCATTATTCTACCAACTTTCTCAGTTTGTAAGAGCAATATTTAAAACACATGCCTATCATTGGGCCTTTGTCCCACTTTTATTTATGACCTTGTCCAGATGTCTTGTTGTAAGAGGTTGGGATGTATGGGTGTGGGTACAGAGTGCATTTTATTGAGCAGAAATGCCCATTATATGTGTGGTATATTCCGCATAGCACTGTGATTTCTAGGTATGTCAGTGCCAGAGCAGTACAGAGTAATGTGGAGGACCACTGACAGACAGTTGTGTATAGGTTGAAAGGTTGATATGATGTTAGTAGGCTACTGGCCCTGAAGCCTTATAATCCAAGCAGACAAGAGTGCGGCCCATGTTAAGACATGTCAGCACCCAGAGCCCCTGTCGAACAGGGACACAGGTGGACTCACAGGACTGTATTTTCTGTTTCCGATGCACTTATACAGGGAGCATGTCACTAGGGGTATTGAGGCACTTGGCTTGATGTGGAGAGGGAGTGTATTCCACAGATGGGGAGCATGTGGGACACATATCTGTCACACCAACAAGCCTTACTGATATCACAGACCAGGTTGATGCTGCTCATACAGGTTGATCAAGTGGGCCTTGACTTCCAGATGTGCAACAGACCCATCAAGGCAGGGTATGGATTGCTTTGTATGCCAGACAGGGGTCACCTCTGCAGAGTATGTATGGGATGGAGTAGAGGGAGAGTGCTGTTAGCCTATCTGTGTAGGGTAGGTGTTTGTGGTCCCGCATTCTCCCAGTGGGGAAGCTCTGTTATCTCTCCAGCTGCTGCATGTGCTTTGTGAGTTGCATGCCAAATGGGTCATTGTGCAAAGTAATTGGCCTCATAAGGTTAGCATACATGGCTCTTATGACCTCTTTGTCCCTGGATGGGATACCCTTACATTTCAGTTGTCCCATCTATGAAGCTTTCTGTACAATGGGAGCAACACTGTGCTCAGACATCAGGTTGCTATCAACCTGGGTGGCCAACTGCCTCACTACTGATTGTGTATGTAGGACATTGTTGTTAATGTGATACTATGTGGAGATGTCAGTCTCCCTGAAAAGGATGATGATGATGCAACTGGAGACATTCAGGTTGAGGACATGTTTCTGGCATCAGGCATTTGTTTTTTTGATAACCTCTTGTAGGATGTCCACATCACTTTGGGTATTGATGACTGTTTCCAGCTTGCATTCATCTGACAACATGGTCAGCCATGGACCAGGGTTTTTGGCCTGCACCTTAGGGAAGTATATCCTGTATACCAGAGGCTCCCAGACCGATCCATGGGGTATGCCATTCATTACAGGTGTACTGTTTGAGCTGGCTACCCCTATTATGATTATGTAGGTTCTATCAATGAGCCAGTTTGATACTCATCTGGTATCATATGGATTGCTGCCTAGTTGACAGAGTTCATGTACTATGGGCAAGTGGGGAATGGTGTGAAAGGCTTTGGGCAGGTCGCAGTGGCCAGAGTGCACCATCTTTCCCTCATCCATACCTTTATTGGCTGCCTCAGGGAAGCCATCCAGAGTTCAATGACATATGTCCCCTGAGGATGGCAGACTGCGTAAGGTAATGTATTTGAATTTTGCCAATGTCCCTGTTAATGTGATCCATGATAATCCATTGCATGGCCTTGTGGATCAGGCTAGTTCAGATGATGGGTCTTTCATTTCCTGGATCGGTGGACACTCCACCTTGGTGTAAAGGGATGACAGTGGCTGCCCACCACTCAACTGTGACATAGACAGTACTCAGGCTTTGGGTGTATATGGTGCGTAATGATGCTGCCAGTTAATGCCTGGGTTCATGTAATTTGCAGCCTGGGATGTATTCAGGTCTTATGAAGCCTGTCCTCTTGACTTTGAGAGGGCAGTGATGCCCTGCTCCCTAGTGATAAGGATTGGGTGTTCAGGTACTGGGGATGTCCTGCTTTCCTGATAGGAGGGCAGAGGGGAGACATTTTCACTAAATCTGTCAGCCAGTGGATTGTCTATATCTACAGCATTTGTGTATGTGGTGCCCTTGACCACCTGTTCTGCACAGATCTGGGAGCTTCTTTGGGAATGCAGACATATGTGGGGAAGGCCTTATGATTGTCTGTCTTAGATGTGGGGAATTTGGACTCAGAGTTGCATTCAGTGGATTTCACTGGTGCTTTTATTTGTTTGTTCAGGCTAAGGGGTGATTACTTCCAATTGTGCACCTGCTCTTTCTCTGTCCTGGATAGCAATGTTCTCTTTTTGGCATATAGTTACTTTATTGTAGATGTTTGCAGACAGGTTTATTCTCCCTTGCAGATGGTGATGTTGTCCTGTCAAGTATTCCTGATTCTGTGCATCTCTACCTATATGATGGCATACTAGTTTTGTGCACATTTGGAAGTTCGTGCCTGTTCCTCTAGTGGGGTAAGTGGCTGTTCAGCTGTTTATACCATTCCTCTGGTGGTTATGATCAGCTTGTGGGAAATGTTCCTTTTACCAAGGATAGAGGTGGGTCAGGAGAGATGGTGATATGACATGTTACTGATTTTCTGTTGGATCTTGCCAGGGAGGATGATACCACAGGGACGCTGCAGTGGCTAATCATGTTGGTTACTGCCACGTCTGAAACAGGTATCACATCTTTTGGGGGTATCAAGTGGCTGTCCTAAGGATGTAGCATTGATAAGATGGGGGTATCTCTGTGCATTTCTGTTTTGGCATGGTTGGATTCCCAATTAATGTTTGGGTAATATACATCAGCCAGGATCAGGGTGACAGGTGGAATCATGATAGATTTGTAGAGGGCCAGATATGTGGGGTGGGTGTCCTGAATCAGATATGTTGGCCTGTAGCTAGGTATAATTTCCATAGGGGTCTTGTCAACAGTTGACTGACTACACTTGGAGTGTCTTGTGTGTGTTAAACTGTTTGACCAGCCTGGAGGTGTGTGTTTGTCTAATATATATTTATACTCCACCTTCTTTGGCTTTGCTGCCCACATTTTGGGGTCTGTCTGTGGGATAGGATGAGTGATCAGGTAAGGATGGGTTTCTCTCTATGGCTGTGGGCCATGTTTCTGTGAGTGCACAAATGTCACCATCTTCCAGGGTTATGGCTGCTTGCATTGAGTGCATTTTCCTGTTTAGACTCCTAGTGGTTAGCGGCATGGCCTTTAATTTGCATTTTTTGAGTGTTTTATGTTGGTAGTATGGACCCCATAACTTTCCCTACAAAGGCACTATGGGGGAGGCAAGGCCCTTTGCCAGAGGCCTGAAGGCCAAGTGAGACAGATGCAGGCCATCTCTAGCAAGGCAGTGTGGTCTGTCAATCATATGTTCCCAGTTTGCCAGGCAGTGGATTTCCCTGGGATGACACCAGTAAGTGAGCCAAGTGTTACTGACAATCATTTTCTGTTTATATTAAGCCATCATTCTGGGTGATGGCAGGCTGCTCCTTAAGACTAGGGACATACCTGCATGGGACACATATTCAGCAAGCTGAATCATGTCTGTCTTCCTATAATCCAGGGATGTGCATTTGACATTGTTCACACTGCCATGGACCAGGTCAGCGTGATACCTGTACCTGTTGTGGGGTGACTTGAGTGCACGTGTGATATGGCAGATTATGGCGGGTCTATATTACGGTGTCAAAATGCCATAACATCGAACACCTCAATGCTGACAAGTATTTGGCGAAGATCACTTCTGCAATTCACTGAATACTTCAAGGTCAAAGCTGTAGCTGGCCAGCTAAACAATGTTGCCCTTTCCTCCACTGTAGTGAGATCTTGAAGTTGATATATTTAGTTGGAGGGAGTGGGGGGAACAGCCCTCCACATCGGGAGGTGTTGGGGGTAGATTTAGTTCCGTTGGGTTGTAGGGCAAAGTATTTATTTGTCCAACAACTATTCAGTGAATCGTGAAAGTGAATTTTGATGAATACTTGTTGGCATTGAGGTGTTCAAGGTTAAGGTGTTTTGATGTCATAATATAGACCCGATTATGTCACCTGACAAACAGGTGACCATGACTTTCTCCTTATCCTGCCTGGTGAGAGGCACATCTGTGTGTCTTCTAGTGGAGTCTTCTATGAGTAATATGTTGGTTGTATGGTAAGGCCTTGGTGTTTGCACTATGCATGGTCTGTGTTGTCTAGGTTTGTGGCATTCTCATGTGTTTTTGCCTCTCAGGTGTCCTTTATTTGGCTTTTTGTTTTATTGCAGACCTCCACTTATTTGATTGTTTGTTGTGTATTTCAAGGTGATGTTTACTGAGTCCATAGACTACATGGCACCTATGTTACTGCACAATTTGTTCTGGTGTGCACATTCTCCATTTGTCTGGCCAATGATTCCCCTTCCCATATGTGTGTCTCTCTTTGTCCTTCTGTTGTCCAGTCACAGGCTTTTCCCACAGTGGCTGCTGTTATGTATTTGTAATTCTGGTGTGAGCAGGGTAAATGCCGTAACATCACACACAAGGTTATGGACTTCACACCTCTGAGTGTACCTATTTAGCAGGTTATCCATCATTGCACCACTACATTTGCTGTGGTCCTCAGACAGTTTGTGTTACTATATGTTATTATGAGGCTACATGTTGGCCTAGCTGTCAAACCATCACAGAATGATATCTGGACAGGCACATATATGACAGTCAGACAAAGGCCTGCACATGGGGACAGGGTGTTAATACTGTTCTGCTAAACATAGAAAGTTGCGAGACCAGTTTGGTATTTGCTTGCTTTCTCTTATGGGTATGATGTCTGCTTCTCCACTGTCTGCCATTGATATTTTGACATGACCCTTTCTTGTTTTGCAAATCATTTGAAGGTGAATGCAATCTTAGGACAAGCAGAACAGATATGCAAGGCATACTTGTGCTCCTTCTGTGGCAATCTGTCATTTCAGGGGTATGTATGTTGCCCAGTGACATGTTGTCAGTGCAGACACAGTAAGTTGACAGCCTTTTATGACCTGGCAGTACACTGACCTTCATGTACCTGCTGTCCTACTAGGCACCATATCTCCCGACTTTTTAGAGCCAGGCATCTGGACAAAGCCATAAGTAATTTGAGGACAAAGGCCTACATATAGGGACCATTGTTAACTATTGGCCTTACAAACGTAGAAAGGTGATACAATAACAGGTTTTGCATTAGCATGCATTTTCCTAAAGGGTATGAAGTCTGAAACTACACACACACACACACACACACACACACACACACACACACACACACACACACACACACACACACACACACACACACACACACACACACACACACATATATATATAAAACAAATCTGTCATTATTTTCTGACTTTAGTCTTTCATGATTTGCCAATGATTTGCCAGAAAACCACAATTTCATGTTAAATAGACCATAAATATGATGCAAACCTCTGGACATTCTGCAAAAAGTCTGTACAGCTGAGAAGTATGCTAGACACTGTGTAGGTTACTCTGACCTGTGTATTGTCCATATGTGTGGCCCCCTGTCCCTGAGCTGTTCAGCTTTCCTGCAGTAACAGATATTGACATCTGGACAGTGTGTACAACTCCTACCATAGGTGTAGTTGACATGCAAAATAGTTGTCACTACAGTTCTTGGAACATGAACCCTGTCAGCTACTGTACTGTACCTAGGCCACTAAGACACGACAGCCAGGAGTAAGTGCAGATCACATACTGACAGTGTTAGCCACACATATACATAGCTCATTGATTCCATGCATATTGTGGACATGCAACAAGTTATCAAATTGATTGGGAACACCCTGTGAATGTGTGCTCTGCTGCTAATAACCTACAAACATTAATGTTACTGCATTTGTATGGGAACATGGGTTTGTGGGGGGGGGGCATACTTGTCAATTATACACATTTGCACAGACTGTGCTGATGTTTGCTTTACATTTTTGGTTCCATTTAGCATAGTATTGTGCCTATCTTGGAGAATACAGGCAAATCACTAAAGACCATAGGTTAGATTGTAATGGCAGACATTTGGGTTTCAGTCTTCATACCCTTCATAGCCTTAATGCAACTGCAAGACCTTCTATGACATCACAGTGTAAGTCTGTGTGGGAATATTTCATCATTGTCCCCATTTGTGGGCCTTTGCCAGACATTTCTTTATGATTTTCTATGGGTGACTAGCTGAGTGAGGCTGAGGGGTGAGTATGGGAACCCACACTGACATCCATGCATGTGACATATGATCCCCCAGTTAGTTATCCCCCCACTTATACTGCAGTGAGATTTGTCACCTAAGGGACTACTGCATATTCCTGGGAAGCCAGTAGTGGGTGGACATTTTCTGTTGTCCCACATAGCTGTCGGTTGTCTGCTGCTATCATAGGTTCATAGGTTCATAGGTTGGTACTAGGCTATCAGCCCTAGGGCCTATACAAGCCTAGCCATAAAAATTCCCTGGCTATTTCTTCCCACACTATTTACTTCCCTGGCCCCTGTCTAGCAGGGCAACTGACGTGATCCCTGGGGTGAATTTCCTTTCTCCCATCCAATCATCAAGGTTCCCTTTGAAGAGGACCAAAGAGGCACTCTGTTTGACATGTATGGGCAATCTATTCCAGAGTCTGGGGAGTCTCTGGGTCAGGAACCTATCCCTCCAGCATGTTTTGTTTATTGTGATGCCAATGTTTAGATCCCTGGAGCGTGTGGCTCTGAGGGATTGGAATTTATTTAAGTGTAGCATGTCCAACAGCTCTGGGTTTGACATGGCCTTGTATGTTAAGCAAAGATCACCTCTGAGTAGATGATATGCGACAGGGTATAGCTGTAGTTTTTTAAGGCGGTCAGCGTAGTGCATCTGCTTTAGGCCTGTGATTCTTTTAGTGAGGTATTTCTGCGGCCTTTCTAGGTGTTGCAGATGTCTTGAGAGGTACATACCAAACGGGGCGTTGTATTCTATAATGGGTCTAATGAGGGATGAGTACAGTGGGACAATGACCTCCTTTTTTCTGGATGAAAAACTCTTAGTGATGAGGTGTGCCACTTAGAAGGATTTCCTGACTGTTGTGGCAATGTGGCTATCGAAGGTGAGACCACTGTCCACCTGTGTCCCTAAGTCTCTTATCACACTTTTGGTGTTTAGTGTACTGCCACCTATATGGTAATTCACGGATACATGTTTTTTCCCAAAGGGGATAACTATACATTTCTTGGCATTGAGCTTGAGCTCATGGCTCTGGCACCAAGCATCTGTTTCTGTAAGGCCCTTTTGTAGAGAAGGCCACCCCATTCCTTTGCATTCATGCAGCAATGCCATAGCTATACTACCACAGGGTACTACTCCATTCATTTATTGTTAAGAAGACTGACTTACCTTGTGCCTGTGGCAGTTGTGAGGATGGTGCTTGAGGGCTGGCTCTGTCGGATGCATGCAGTACACAGCCTATACATGGTAAGATACAGGTAGTGTGATGTGTGTGGCATGCATTCTGCTGTGTGTGTGAGTCAGAAAGAGGTGTCAGCCCTTGGGTCATTACAGTGCCAGTGTGTGTGCTATGCATTGCCTCTTTGCCAAGGCCTGGACATACTCGGCATGCCTCCATCTGCCTGCAGGAGCAGGCTTAGGGGGTTCCTCCTCCAAGTCCCCCCGTGCCTGTGGGGACATTGGCACTGGTGGAGGTCTGTGTGGCCCTTCCCTGTGATGTTCCTGCCACAGCTGTTTCTGCAGGATCATATTGTGTAGCATAGCACATACTATGAACATGTGAGCACATGTGGCTGGACAGTACTGCAGGGGTCCACCAGATATGTCGAGGTAGAGTGGAACCGTGACCTGACCATCTCAAACATATGCTCGACAATGTTCCTGGTTTGTGCGTGTGCCTCATTATGGCATTCTTCAGTGTCTGTGTGTGTGTGTGTGTGTGTGTGTGTGTGTGTGTGTGTGTGTGTGTGTGTGTGTGTGTGTGTGTGTGTGTGTGCATTTCTTATGGGTGTCATCATCAGTGGCTTCAGTGCATAGGCAGCATCCCCCACCAGATGGCCATACGGGATCCCACTGGAAAATGCCTAGTACAGCTGTGAGGCATGCCAGATGTGGGAGTTATGATAACTACCAGGGCTGCCAGCACACACATTCATGATATTGCCCTGGGCATTGCACATGACCTGGCAGTTGGAGTTATAGTCTTTGCGATTGACATAGACTCTACCCTCTTCACCAGGTGGTGGCTTGATGTGGATGTGCATGCAGTCTATGGCACCCAGTACCTCTGGGTAGTCTGCTACATGGTAGAAGAGATGCATATTGCTGACCCTCTCCTCAGGGGTGCTGGGGAAATATATGTGCTCACTGGCATGTGTTCACATGACATCCAGGAACTGGTGAAGTACCCTGGATGCAGATGACTGTGAGACCCCCATGATGTCCCCAGTAGGTCTTTGTAAGGTACCTGTAGCTAGTATTCTTAAGGTTACACATAGCTTTGTTTCAACTGGGATAGGTTCCCCTCTGTTGGCTCTGATTCTGAGGTGAGGTCGGCACAGCTTGATGAGTTGCTGAAGTATGTCCATGTCCACCCTGTAGCACTCTAGAATCTCCAGATCATGTAGCCCCTGGTAGGTTATCCTGGGTCTGAACACTCTTCTCCTCCTCCTCCTGAGTCTGGGACGGTTGTCAGCATTATCCTTCTCACTGCCCTCAGACTCTATCACATACTGATGTAACAAAGTGACAGCAGCTCCTAACATTTTGTCAGTTAAAATTCCCAACTGTGCACACTGTGTAGACCAATAGTGCAGAGTTTGTGGGAAAAAAACAGACTGAAAGGTGTTTGCATATTTTATACTGTTGTGCTACAAATGCTGCCTGTGTGATAGGCCTGCTATGATGCATTCCACCTGCCAGCTGTATTATTGACGGATTTGAATGGGCCACTGTGACTAGGAGAGGCCGCTTTAGTGATTTGTAGGTCATTTCCTTTATACTGCTATTTCCTTTTTTTCACTCTGATTAAGCCTTGTGGCACTCTGCGCAAACAGTTTTAGCACGTGCAAACATTGCCAAGCAGAAAAAGCCCTCCCCTGGACACAAACATACTCCTCAGTTCTTTAAATAGCTAAGCACAACTAAGCAGCCTCAGACACCCCCCCCCTTGCTTAGCTGTGCTTAGCTGAGAGCAAATAGGAGCTGCAAAGCTCCACTGTGCTTATACCAAGCATGACACACCCCCTTTTCATGTCAGCTGCTTCTCCTGCTTACACCACCACATTATAGCTCCTACACAGTTAGGTGCAAGCAGACATGGTTTCCCATTTTGCTATTTAATAAATTTAGCTCATTTGCATACCCCACTGCCTTAGACCCTTGTTACAGCACTATTCTGGAGCCTATATCTTTAGCTGCCACTGTTACTTGTTATTCTTTTGGTTCTGCATGCTACCCACTACAATGGCAAAATTCATCTTTCACATGCAATTGTCTTTTTACATTTTCCCCAGGATTTACTAATCTTCCATGTAAGACTAGATTAGTCTTACATGGAAGCGCCAGTCTAAGAGTATGATGGCAGCACGCCATGCATATTAATGAGGGCGCGCTGCCTCAACTCTAAAGCTTACATGGAGCATGGACAAGTGTAGCGGGCATGTCAGACTGCCAAGCAGTCCAAAAATCCATGCCCCTGCAATGACGAAATTCGAGAAATGCCGAGTTACATGAGCGAGTCCGCTCACATGTGTACATTGTAACACTACACTCCCTCATATGTTAAACCTCGTACAAATTTAAAAATTAAAAGAAATTTATTTATTCTTTTTGTTTTATTTCTGATATAGCTGCCCGTATTTCCGCGTGTTTGTGCGGGATTGCCCATTGCTTAGCTACAGTTAGCAGCTTAGACACCGAAGAGGATAATAAGAAAAATATATGCAAATTAAGCAAAATAGTGATAGCGTAGTGGTTAGAGCCTTTGCACAAAGAAGATGCATTCCCAGTTTGAGTCCCACTACTGCACGTTCCATTTTCTGTTGGAAATCTGTATACAAAAATATTTGACATTTATCATGTATAAGTTTTGTAAAAAGCATTCAAATGTTATATCTAGTAGTGAACGAATTATATATATATGAAGGTGAAATGGTTATGCATTCTGAGGCATGAGTAACTTATTTTAAGCAATATAAAGCACTGCTAAGCACATTTTACCAGTACTGAGCATATTTAAATCCAATTGCTCGTAGCTGTGCACCGCGTTAACAAGCGCAATGTCTTTGTGTGCAGCTGTGCACCTCGCCAATCAGTGCAACTACAATGTATTTGCGCATAGCTGGGCACAGTGCTAACCAGCACAACATCGGGCAACATCGAGCAACATTGGGCAAAGTCACGCAAAGTTAAGCAAAATCGGCTAAACATGGCCACACCTCCTTTACTGTACCTTAACCAGTCAGGTCTGGCCAGTAGGAAAATAAAAAGCAGTGACAGGGCTCGAACTCAGGATACTGTGCACTATAGTCACAGTACATAACAATAAGCCATGACAGCATTTCATAATCATGCACTTTCAATAGACACATATCTAGCAAAGGAATGTTAAACATTGCCAACATCAGCTAAGCAGGTGTGCCTACAGCTGAGTTTTTTCAAAACTGGCCAATCGCAAATAAGTGCAGGGAATGAGGCATATTTAAGCTCCACAGGCAGGAATACTTGCCATAACTGGTTGTAGCGCCCTTCTGTAGTCAACATGGCCAGTGTTGGAGAAGGCAGTCAATTTCAAGTGCAACACTGGGGCATTGAGGAGTCCAAAATAATGGTTTGGCTCCTTGTCCACTATCATGAGGAAAGACTCCTGCAGGGCTAGTACCAGGGCACCCAATATAAAACGGAGGCCTGGAACAGTCTTGCTCATGATCTCACCAGTGCCACTGGCATTCCTTGGACTGGTGAGCAGGTCAGGCACCATTATTCTGACCTGAAGCGATGTAAGGAGGATCAACTGGACCAGTGGATCCAGGTATCCCGTGCGATGCCTAATGCCCCAGTACTGAGTAAGTAGCCATTGTATTAAGTAGTTAAGAATTGCTATGCTTGTCTATACTATGGATAGGTATGTCTCAATATCAGTGCATTTACTTCACAGCTGCAGGTGTCCGGGCTATGAATCAGCAAGCCCATGAAGATATGTTGCAAAGGCTGCATCATCAGAAAGGTTAGTAATTATTCTGCATGTACTGTTATATAAAATAAATGAGAGAGCCTTCAACAAGTGTTTTAACCTAATAAATAAAGGTGTAATAATCCTTTAATAAATGTATAATTCCTGGAGTGCATCTGTGTCATTTTCTTTGATATGTTGTTGTACTGTTGCATTTTACAAATAGTACTGTTGTATTAAGCAGTGTTAACTCACACTTGGGAAGGCCCATATAACGTGGATGAAGGGAGTGCCAGTAGCTTTTATGCATATTTACAGCCCTCAACTGTTGGTTCATGCCCAGCATGTACAGGTTAATCTGGCACATGAGTAGCTTGGTATTGTGCTCCCCAGAAATGGCAGTGTGCTGCCAGAAATGTAGGGAGCTGTTAACATATAACTGATACTTTCACCTGAACATATCTAGATAATTATATGAAAGTAGAGCTGTCAGTGTTCCATCTTAGCAGTAGCGTGTGTGGGCAACTCTCAAAATATGAAGCAGTAACATCTGCATCTTGGACAGTTTGTATGTAAGATACTGCTCATGTATATAATGATCTAGCAAAATCCAATTGCACAATATAAGGACATTGGGTAGTGTAATAATACATGTAAGGGACATATAACTGCAGTTAATAGGAATGTAGTGAAAATTAGAAGGATATATAAGTTGTTCATTGAGCTATCCTTTTCCACCCTACTGTATGTGCACAAAAATGCAATTCCACACCTCAATTTGAATGTCTAATCTCAAAACATTTGTTGGGACATATGTCCTATTGGTTTATAAATATTTGCATTTATTTTTATGCATGTGCCCTGTTAAAATACCACAATATTGGTGGCCTGTTGCCATCAATTCAACCTGCACGCTGTTGTAATGTCCACTATTGTTCTATATATGCATGTGCTATGCTTGCTTTTCAACTGTTGAAAATCTGGTGTGTTGGGTTAATGGGAATACTTCTGCATGCTGCTATAACTAAATGAGAATGCTGTTGACTGTTACTAACCCATATCTTTATTAACCCCTCCAAAACATGATTTGTATGGGAAGGCTGGTCCCACCGGGCCCACCTGTCCCACCTCAGCTGGCCATGGCACCTGGCACCAGCAGGTCTGATGCCCAGTCTGGGACCTCCTCCTCCATTGGCCCTGTGCCACCTTCAGGTGGAAGTGCTGCAGGGGATGGGGCTCACCCCCCTGTGCAAGCATGGGCAGAAGAGGGCCACCTATCACCTTTTGAATGTTCCAGGCTGTGGTGCGCAGAGAGATTGACCATTCTGTTGCAGAAACTCTACACCAGCTTGAGGCACGAGTGACGCAGCTCTCGGGTCAGCCTGCCCCTCCTGCACAGCCCCCAGTACAGCCACCCTCTGGGCTATGAAGATGCAGTGGTGACTGTCCATGGGTGGGGACCTCAGTCCCACTGTTTCCATCTGTGGGCTCATTGGCTTGCCATTTCCAAACATCCCTCCCCATCAAAGGTGTTCACCCACCACATGTGTCATATACTGCCCCTGTATGCATCTTGTTTGTTTTGTCTGTTTACCTCCCCAACCTACCTCCCCAAATAAACCTACTTCCCCTACCCCACATTTCACTCTCACCTGAAAAAAAAGAAGGGCAATATGCTCCCAAAAAAAAAAATTACGCCCCACACATAGCTGCCCATTTTGCACACGTCCACTGGACACATAAAATGTAATTTAATTGGCATTACAACATACTTTGTTGTCCTCACCCCTCTCTCTAGGATTTTAGGTTTCATATCTACCTCCAAATGTACTCCATATGCACAGCTGTTGCTGTTAAAGAAATGGGCAGCTATGGACCTTCCCTACACCTGTCCTGCACATCCCGAGCTACTTTCCATACTGTCTTTCCCGCTTTGTGCCCCTTTTTCACCACCTTCCTATCTCCCCATTTTTCTTTTCTTTCAAAGAAATGAGCGCGGAGGTTAGTGGGAGTAAGCACTATTAAGCAGTAGTTAGCAGGTTTGCGTGAGTGTGCGTTTGTTTGCACTTAGCTAAGCATTGCTAAGCATCGCACAAACCCATGCAAACCCTCTTACAACTGCTTAAAAGTGCCTTAGTCACTCTGTATGTGAGGGCCCTTGTTCTGCTCTGGAGCACAATAAAACACCTCTGTCAGTCTCGAACCCCAGACCTTGTACACACAACACAACATGAAGTACCAATAAGCCACTGTAGATATACAAGTTGGTGCTGAAATAAATATATCATGCATCAGAATGAGTGAATGTAAAGGAAAAATTGGAATGCCATACCACACAACTTGTTCTGTGGATCTTTACCGATAGTTGTTGTGGAATTACATTACATGACTGTGATAAGAGAAGCAGCCATTCTAGCAGGAAATAATGTTACACCATCACTTTACAACCCCACACAGTATCACAGCAGGACAAACACTGGCAAATCTGTTTAGGGCAGAGGCCATACCTCCCAAATGTCCCTAATTTTCAGAGATGTCCCTGATTTTGACACAAATTTTAGCTCTGTCCCTCTGAATCCCTCCTAAAATTACTGACTTTGGGCAGAAAGGTGGTGAATTGCACTTAATGAATGATGACAATAATTAAGAGTTAGACACTTCTTTTACTTCAGAAAAGGTGTATTAATTCATATGCTCTGATTCTCTCAATTTTACAACTTAATGGCACTAATATTTTAAAGGTGTCCCTGACTTTTTCTTTACTTTTCCCTGAGTCTGTTCAAATATGTACCTGAGTATTTGAAAGGTCTGGCAGAGGCAGAAACACAGAGGCATATCAGCCTTTCTGCTGTTACACACTGTGCAAATAGCTTTGGAAGGAGTTTCAGAAGCATACCCTTATGTAGGAATACGACACTGAAATACAAATGGATGTAGCCATGTACTGGTAGCAACCAACTATAACAATGCCATTGCTCTATTGCTGAAAAGACCTGTGCAGTGCACAGACAAAAAAATAACAGGCTATTCTCTGGCTACCATGCGGATAGTTCCACAGTTGGGAGTTATGCAGACAGACTACTTGCCTTGATAAATTAACATGTACACAGCATCCCTTTAAGTCCAGCAAGATAAAATCCACACAATAATACTTACTCTCTCTGTACTTCTGCATCCCTACCCAAATGTAGAATATACCTGTGTGTGCAGGGTCTACCAAGGATGTAGGTAAGCATACTCACAGGACTGAAATGTGTCCAGTTTTTCTGAGCAGCTTGTGCTAATGTCAACACTAAAAAAGTACAAACTGTTTAGAACTGAGTAAATTAATATTCACAGTATAGCAGTTCACAAACAATTCTTGTGCCAAAGGAATACATCTCAATAACTAGCTTTGTATGGCAGTTAATTGTAAAAGTTGAAAAGAAAGTACATCTTTCCATGTATCTTGGGGTAGCATTTTGAGGGGTGAGTACATTTCTACACTGACAAGTGGGTACTGGAAGCAGCAACATTAGGTCTGAGTACAAAATGTAAATCTCTGGCTACACACCTGGCTTCTGATATAGGAACTATAGCAACCTTCTGTCTTAAACAATGATGTCCACAGCAAACAAGGATGATCTCCATCTTGGAAAGCTGAAAGGGCCACGCCTACTTGAGTTAGCAATTTATAGTACTGGGTTGCTATGACAGTGATTACTGCAATTACTACACAGCAGGCTGCATGCAATTAGCAAATGGTGGCCACTAATTGGTGCAGAAGCCATCACATGCTCATGTGCGAATACCTACAAAAGCAGGCTGTAATCTCTGCCAAAAAACTAAGTCACTCTTTGCAGAGACTGACAGAGAGAGACAGAAAGAGAGAGAGACAGAGAAAAGGAAAAAGAAAAATAAATATTACGAAATCATACAAAGAAAAGGTATGTGGCACATATGTATTTACTGGCATGTAGTAGATGTTATTGAAGAATAGTCTACATAATGTGAACCATTCATATGCTGCAGCAGTACTTATTTATGCATAGATGTTCTGCTTAACTACTGCTATGGACAATACAGTGTGCACTTGTGGGCAGTGGGACATACCTGTGAAATGTGTAGCTCAGCACTAAATGTCAAAGATCTGATCCATGTTATCTGTGTTCTGTACAGCAGTGTGACCAATGGCTGTTGGGGGGATTAGCGCTGACATTATATAAACATGGGTGTGACAGAACAACACATGCATGATAGTGTCAAAGGAAAAATATACTTTAAAAATGATCAATACATGGTAGGTTCAGGTTAAGGCACTTTAATCTTGCAGCAAGGAGACAAAAGCGTGCTAATATAGAGTTTGTCTAACTAGAATCAGGAAATACCAACATTTTTATACATTTTCTAATAAGACATTGCCTACCAAGCTGACGTAGCAGATCACAAGTTTTAACATCATCATTACATAGCAATTGTTTTCATGATTTTCTGCTTGTACTATCAATTTTTGTGAGAAACTTCCTAAGAAAAACAACGTGGCCTTGGCTACCACCGGTTAGATATAGGCAATGTTACCATTCAAGGTACTATAGCTAATTTGAGCACAAAGCAAGTATAGATTGCAGTTCATTTCTCCAACAGTTCTTTGTTTGTCTTTATCTCTTCCTTCTGCAGCTGTGCACGTTCTCATAACACGAACAGAGCTAATTGTTCAAAATCATAACATTATAGAATATAGCATTGTTCATTCATTGCTTCCTGACCTAGCAGATAATCACCTGTTTTTCAAGTACATTTCCAAAAGGCATAAACATGAATTTTGCTGTGCTAGCAGTTACTAGGTCAGAGGGCATCTTGCAAGTTTCAGAAAGCACACTGCAGTTTCAAAAGCATCTTTTAGTCTCATATAAAACTAAGCTATATACAAAATAGTGTGTATAAAATAGAATGAAAAACGTGTTAACTCTTTTAATTTCTAATTAGCATCAATCACACACATTAATACATATTTTTCTAACATTTCCCCCCTTTTAATACTTTTTAATTCTATTTTCAAAAGCATAAACAGTTTGCTTCTTCTCCTAACCTCTTCCATTTAGGATTTGCAGTTAAGAGAGTCATTCTGTTTAAACTTATGAAAGTGTTTCATTTTTCAACAACTCTTCAATTTCAGTACTTTGATACAAAGTCTCAGAAACTGACATGTCTATAAAATCTTTGTATATATAAAGGAAATAAGTAGGCTGAGTGTAAAACACAGTTCTGAAATGAATCCAAAATGTTCGATCCAAATATCCAAATAATCTGGGTCCCATACGATAAAAGCAAATGATTTTTATTTAAAACAATACAGAACACAAATGCAGCGCTTTCACCTAAATGGCTTCCAAAGGCCATTAACATTCAAAATAAAATGCCTGTATTTATGGATTTAAGTCATGACATCACATCCTTTCTAAAAATATTTCGAGTACAACTATTTCATGTAAAAAATGAAACAACAGCAATACTAACTTCTAAAACATCTCACAAATATAGGTTTATAAAAAATCAAAACACCTTTACTTATTTAATGTGATTTCAAATATTTTAAGTATTTTACAATCAAAAACAGTTATATACTATATAGGCTTATTAAATCTTTTCCCTTTTAAAACAGGTTTTATAGGTACTCTGTCATTAAGACCAGGTGGATAATCAGCCCTAAGTCTGATGATCCACTTGGCCTCATTCTGTTCAGTTTTATTCCATGTATCACCTCTCTGAATGGTGGGGTGATAAATCTGTGTAACTAAAAATTTAAACTGATGTTCAGCTGAAGTATCTAGTACCAAGTACCTGTTTTGAGAGTGCATTTTTCACAGATTTAATTCTTCTTATTCTTATATTGTAAATAAAAATCGTTTGCTTTTATCATATGGGACCCAGATTATTTGGATATTTGGATCGGACATTTTGGATTAATTTCAGAACTGTGTTTTACACTCAGCCTACTTATTTCCTTTATATCTACAAATTTATTATTATTGGAAGTATACGACCTATACAGCTATTTTGTTTCCTATAAAATCTTTGATTAACTTTTTCATGTAGGGAATACCACAACAAATGCATGCTCCTAATAGGAGTAATCCCACACAAATGGCAATCAGGATGTTCATTAGGATGGAACCACACCCCCCAAACAAATTCTGGAAAAAGTCCATCAGAGGGTTTGGGCCTGGTTTAGTCATGATCAACACTTGCTGGATCACTTCAAGATGGTCGTTTATCTCGTGCTGGTTGTCAGGAATATACGAGCAGCATTCTTCTTTGATTAAAGCACACGTACCACCTCTCGCCACTAGGGTGAAGTCAAGAGCCATGCGATTTTGAAGTACCACAGTTCTCATAGCATTTAGTTCCTCAGTCACTAATTTGAGAGCAGAAAAAGTTGCATTGCTCATAACTTCGAGAAGTTTAGACAGTTTTCTCAGCTGCCAAAATGATTTCACTGTGCCATATACAGAGGCTATGCCTGCCCACGATATAATGGTGTCACTCAAGTCCATGTGTGTCAGTTTATCTTTGTTTTTCACAGAGTTATGGTTTCTCCACCCTTCTTCGATTCATCCCACTGGATTCTCGGGTCTCTTCATTGGACTTCTAGGTTTACTGCTGACTTCTCTGATGTTTTGAATTTTTCACTGAGGCAAAGCTGCAGTGTGTCGTATGGCTGGAACCAGGTAACCCAAAAAACAACTGCCGGACCAATTCTCAGGTAGACATTTATATGCTTTCTTCCCACAGACAAAATAACAATTCTCTACTTTAGTGTTGATATAAGCTTGCCCTGCATGAAACATTTTCTTATCAATAATAGAAAGCTGCTTTAAAAGAACAGGATTATGTTGTATTTCATTAACACTTCTATGCATCCTCTCAAAATATGCATCATAGTTTGTATCACAAATAGTTTTTGTCTTACTGGCCTTAATATAACATTTATAAGAAACAGTCACATTGCAATTGCTCCAACCCACCTGAATAGTGTCATTTTTGTAAAAACATACAATCCCTTTTTGTGTAACAGGTAGGTACAATGCTATTTTGTCTTGTGATTTCACATGTGTAGTATCAAAGATCAAGTTTTCCCAGGTCTCATTGACCCCTAGGGGGACAGCAGTCATCAATAATCCCCCGTATGCTGTTGGTATAGCTGTGCAAATCCAGAAGTTCGAAACATTAAAATTCTCAGCATACACATATTTAATTGCTTGGTAAGTGTTAAAGTTTGGATGCCAGTCTATGAGTAATGCAGCACGTTTGTTCAGTTCAACTCGTGTGACTGAGAAAAGGAAAGGCCACAGCAAAAAGATCATTGTTATCAGTATAGCTATCAGAATAATTATGCAAATTTTCTGAGGTTGTTCTGCATCTCTGTTTACTCTATACCTTTTGTTCTCGTTGTACAACAGTAACAAGGTTTTTGTCCAGTTCAAAGTTCTTAACCAATTTACAGTGTGTCAGATTAATCCAGGACACTTGCTCTGTGATCTTGACTGCAGTGGGTGTTGACAGTAGCACCTGGTATGGTCCTTCCCACTTCGGAGAACTCCAGTTCTTTTTCTTCACAACCTTCACCCAGACCCATGTGCCTGGGGCTATTGCTGCTTCCGATGGTCTGATTTGTTCTTTATCTGAAACAGAATTTAGCTGCAAAAGTTTGTTATTCAAAAATCACCTCATATACTCTGCAAGTGAACTGTCACCCTCCTGGTCTGCAGGCATGAGAGGTTTCCATTGAGGTGTATAATATGCCCTCCCAAACAGAATTTCAAAAGGAGTTAACCCTTTTACATTTGGAACAGTTCTCATACTCAACAGTGCCAGAGGTAGACAGTGCACACAGTTCTTTTGTGTCTCACTAATTAATTTCCTAAGCTTGTTTTTCAAAACTCCATTGTGCCTCTCTACTAATCCTGCAGATTGGGATGGTATGCGCAATGTTTTTCAGAGAAATCTCAAAGTAACGGCTTAATTGTTGTATAGTTTGATTTACAAAGTGTGTGCCATTGTCACTATAAATCTTTTCCGGTATGCCAAATCTAGGAATAATTTCTTTAACGAGGACTTTTGCAACAGTAGCTGCATCTGGATTCTTAGTTGGAAAAGCTTCCACCCATTTGGAAAACATATCTATAATGACAAGGCAGTACTTCTTAATTTCGCATTTGTTCAGCTCTATAAAATCCGTACAGTGGTGTAGGGAAACTCCCTTCCTTAGGTTTCAATGCTCCTTGTGCATGATGCTTGTTACAAACATGGCATGCTGCACAAAAATTTTTTGTGTAGTTTGTAAATCCATACGTCGTAAACACTCGATTCACTAACTGTACCATCCCCCCTGTTGAGACATGGCACTGCCCATGGCTCAACAAAGCTGCATATCTAAACAAGTTAGATGGTAAAATCGGTTTCCTCTCTTTGGAGATGTACAGCCCTTTCTCAAGAATTGCTGCTCGTTTTATCCATTTTTGTTTTTCTACATTTGTAGTAAGTGTCTGCATTGTTTTTAACATTTCTAAGTCTAAAATCTCAGATGGTTGTAATTTCTCACTCAAAAGAAATACTTCTGAAGCTGAAGCTGCTTGTTTTGCAGCTGTATCAGCCCTCGCATTACCTGTTGAAATCCTATCCTGTTGTTTGGTATGAGCTATGCATTTACAAATAGCTACTTTCTGAGGTAACTGAATAGAGTCTAACAAATCTAAAATAAATTGCGCATGATTAATTGGTTTACCAGTAGATGTTATCATTCCTCTATTTTTCCACTGCTGCGCAAAAACATGTACAGTAGAAAAAGCATACTGGCTGTCAGCAAAAATGTTCACTTGTTTACCCTTTGCCAAGGTACATGCCCTTGTTAAAGCAATCAATTCTGCTGCTTGTGCAGATAAGTTGTATGGTAAAGACTTTGCTTCTAAAATCTCAGTATCAGAAACTACTGCATACCCCACTAGATTCTGTCCTGTAGGACCCCTCCTACATGAGCTGTCCACATAGTATGTCACCTTAGCATCATCCAAGGGAACATCCGTGAGATCTTTTCTAGGTAGTGCCTTTTGCTCAATCTCCTGCAATCAGCAGTGTGGTTTGCCATCTGCAGGGGTTGGGAGCAAGGTTGACGGATTCAAAGTTGTGCATTGTTCAATTGTCATATGAGGTTGGCTCAACAGTGTAGTCATACAGGAAAGATGTCTAGCAGGAGAAAGATATGCTACTTTTTCTTGCAGTAAAATAATCGTGACTGCATGAGGCACTCTCAATGTGAGAGGGTGGAATAACACTACTGAGGCTGAAGCCTGCACTGCCATTGCAGCTGCGACTACTGCTTGTACACAGTGGGGCAGGGATCATGCCACTGGGTCTAGCTGTGATGAATAGTAAGCTATAGGATGTTGTTTGTCCCCATGCTGTTGTGTTAACACTGATGTCATATAACCCTGCTTACAATCTACAGTTTGGAAAAATCATTTATGATAGTTCGGTAATCCTAAAACTAATGAGGATGCTATCAGTTGTTTCAATTTGCAGAAAGCTGATTCTGCTTCTGGTGTCCACTGTAATAAATCTTGTGCTGCCACAGGCTTTTTGAATATCAAGTTGGTCAAGTGGAGCAGTATCCAAGGCATAGTTTGGAATCCAACTCCGACAAAAGTTAGTAGTGCCTAGGAAGGACATCATTTCCTTCTTGGAAGTTGGTTTAGGTGCTTGTAATATTGCTGTTTTTCTGTCTTCATCTAATATTCTGCCTTCTTTGGATATTACATATCCCAGGTATTTGACCTGTTTTTTCCAAAGTTGCAGGTTGTTTTTGTTTACCTTGTGTCCTTGAGTGGCTAAAAATTGTAGTAATGGTATGGTATCCTCTCTGCATTCTTGCTGGGTGGGGGCTGCCAGCAGAATGTCATCTACATAAAGTAAAATCTGGCTGCCTTTCGGTGGGATAATTCCAACCAGGTTACTTGCCATTTCCTGTGCAAATATTGTTGGACTCTCAGAATATCCCTGTGGTAGTCGTGTATATGTATACCTTTTCCCCTGAAATGTAAATGCAAACCAATGTTGACTGTCAGGGTGTATCGGTATTGAAAAAAACGCATTGCTAATATCTACCACAGAAAAATACTTTTGCTGAGGTTTTAAATCATTTAATAAGGTGTGTGGATCTGGCACCATAGGTGCCCTGGGTATAACTGCGTCATTTACAGCTTGTAAATCTTGGACCATACGCCATTCTCCGTTTGCTTTTCTAACAGGAAATAAGGGTGTATTACATGGTGAATCAGGAGATTCTATCAATACTCCTTCTTTAAGTAAGGCTGCTATTATAGGTTTGATTCCTATTTCTGCATCCTTTCTCAAGGGATACTGTCTCCTTTGAGGTCTAAATGCTGACTTTGGCATGATAGTAACTGGTCCTGCAGTACGAATAAGTCCTACATCTGATTTCCCTGTTGACCAGAGAGCCTCTGGTATGTCTCATAAGGCTTTTTCCTCTTCTTCTAGTAAGAGTGATACTCAGCTGTCCTCCCTTGCCTGCAAGTGTACAGCTGGGTGTGTCTGTGTTATCCAATTCAGATTCTGCTTTTGTTCTCCCTGTTTGGAAAGTTCTAACTCTGTCTGCTTTTCCCACCTTGTGACTTTTTCTCCTAGGTCTGCCCACTTCACATTTCTATCTTTAGTCACACTCACATGTGACAATCGATAAGATTTGTAAAGTGCTAGAAATTCCTGGGGCAATGAACAGCTTACTACACTGTTTCCTTCTGTGTCCCAGTATAAATTTCGTAATACTAATCTGTTAGCATGATTTCTGAACAGTTCTTGCTCATATTCTTTATCAGGTCCTGGTTTGCTACAGTAATATAGAGTGCAATGCAACAAATGACGTTTATCAGTGTCAAGGGAGGGGGATTTACTGATGGCTATGTTCATCAGTTCTTCGGTTACTGCCCCTGGACCAGTCATGACCAAGTCCTGGCTGTACCAATAAAATGTTTCACCCTCCGGTCGCACTACAAAAGTATCCATTTGTCGCTATGCTTCTATACCCTGCATAGTTGGAACTACTGCTATGCCAAATATCTGCATTAGGTCTCTGCTCAAAAGATTTACTGGGCATTTTGCAGAAACAACAATTTTGCTTTTCTGGGTCATCCCTGAAACGGGGTCAGTTATTGCTATGTTGTGGGAGAGTGGCTCCCGATACAGCTGTCCATTAGCTGCTTTCACTAATATATAATCAAAGGATTCTGAATTTTCTGGTAGTTTGGAAGGATGTATCAGGGTCCGTGTAGCCCCTGAGTCACACAGGAATTTAACTTCCCTCCCCTCTACCAGAAGTGTAACTTCCGGTTTTGTATCTGCTAAGTAGAGCTCTAGGCTCAATAATGCCAAGTCTAGAATTTCATTTTCTTCATTATCTGTGATTTCATGCACATCCTCTATTTCTTCTATCACATCCTCTACCCTTCTATCACATTTGCACTTGTCTCTTATTTATTCCTTTCCAGTGATTCTTGACTATCATAGTCCTCACCCTCCTTGTCTTCTGTGGTTACTTTTTTATTTTGCCTGCAATCCCTTGTTAAATGTCCCTTTTTCCTGCATTTAAAGTGTTCACCCCTTTTCTTTCTCTCGTCAAAGTCCTCTGATCGTTTATCAGATGGTTTGTTTCCCTGGGCATTTTTCTTACCCTTCTTTCCAGTTTGTACTACAAAGACTTCTGATCCATCTTCTACTGCAAATACTTGAGTTTTCTTTTTCTTTTTGCTATTAAAATGCCTTTCGGCATGTCTTGCATATTCAAGTAATGACTGTAATCTACTTGTACGATGATCTACCATGTGCTTTGTAATAAAGCTGCTAATGGGTGCAATACTGACTTTCAAAAATGCATTCTTTAGCTGCTGCTCATATGGGGAATCATGTGTTTGGTCTTCAGGTACCTGCATTCCACAATGGTTATTAAAACACTCTAATAATCTGGCATAATATCTATCAACAGTTTCACCTTCCTGTTGTATGCATTGATTAATGCAAGTCCAGTCAGCCCTAGGCTTCCATTTCTCAGAGATTCGGTCTGTCAGACCTTTCACTCTGTTATCCAGTTCTGCGTTATTATGTGGTAGTAGCCTAAGTTCTGCTTCACGGGGATTCCAGTTGCCACTGATCATGTGCCAATCTGGACCCACAATTTGTCTGACTACTTTCTCTACTTCTTCTCCATTCAGATGATAACTTAACCTCATGCCCTGTAAGTCTTCTAAGAATTTTCTAAAATTAACTTTCGGATGGGGAATTCCCTCTGTGGCTTTCTGGATGTCTTCCGGTGTCCACGGTGTATATACTAGAAGAGTTGGGTCCTGTCCTGCCTGTCCTGCCTGTGGATTTGGTACTTCTATGAGTGGATATATCTCTTCTTCACTCATAGCTTGTGAATTTTTATTTATTTCATATAATTCAATATCTCCTCTCAAGTTGCGTGTTCGAGACCTGGTCTCGATAGGATCCCTGACAAACGGTTTTGGTTTTGCAGGAACAGCTGGATATAGCGGAGGTGGATCAGCTTGTCCACTTGCTTCATATTCTGGTAAGGGAAGCGGAAGGGGCTGAGGGGCTGTTGCTATTACCAAGTTATTGTCTTCTTTATCTAGAAACATTGCTTTTGAATTTTTAATCTTTTGTTCCCTGCAGTTTGCTTCCTCAAGCCACCTGTGTGCCTGAGGGACTCCTAATTGACGTTGCTTTTTTAGCCGACCTTTTGCGTCTGTTTTAAGTTGTCTGACAAGTTTAATAAGTGAAGGATTATCTAAATTACCATAAAATTTGTATTTATTAACCCATTTTGTATAGTACCTAACATTGTCGGCACGCTGTAATTGCATATATTTCATGTCTTCAGTTAAGGGTGGATCTCGGGAACTTTTTGTGCACTGATTTCCCATGTTGTCTTAGCTAAGTTAGAATTTGTTACATAACCCTTTTTATCACGTGGTACCACGATTCACACTTCTTCACAATTTATCTAGAATAACTGCCTACCTATTCTGTTTCCCTGATCTATGACAAGACAACAATTTTTTTTGTCCCTGATCTGCACTTGCAAATCTCCCTGACAAACACAAAAATACTGTAACAAGTCCCTGATCTAAAACAGAAAAAGGTAAATTCCTCCTTACCTGAGCCTCAGTGTTTGATCCCACCGGAATGTTGACTCATCCTCCAATCGCAGATCAGTAACAGTGGCTGGCCTCTTTTGAACGACAATTCAGTTGGAGGTCTTTTCAAAGCAGAAGAACTGATGTGGCTTCTTCCCCGTATGGTTTCATGCCACCGGGCCCATCTGACCTCGGCTAGAGCGAGAGATATTTCCGGTCTGAAGGACCAATCTGTCAAAGGAAAAATATACTTTAAAAATGATCAATACACCGTAGGTTCAGGTTAAGGCACTTTAATCTTGCAGCAAGGAGACAAAAACGTGCTAATACAAAGCTTGTATAACTAGAATCAGGAAATACCAACATTTTTATACATTTTCTAATAAGACATTGCCTACCAAGCTGACGTAGCAGATCACAAGTTTTAACATCATCATTACATAGCAGTTGTTTTCATGATTTTCTGCTTGTACTATCAATTTTTGTGAGAAACTTCCTAAGAAAAACAACGTGGCCTTGGCTACCACCGGTTAGATATATGCAATGTTACCATTCAAGGTACTATGGCTAATTTGAGCACAAAGCAAGTATAGATTGCAGTTCATTTCTCCAACAGTTCTTTGTCTTTATCTCTTCCTTCTGCAGCTGTGCATGTTCTCATACCACGAACATAGCTAATTGTTCAAAATCATAACATTATAGAATATAGCATTGTTCATTCATTGCTTCTTGACCTAGCAGATAATCACCTGTTTTTCAAGTGCATTTCCAAAAGGCATAAACATTAATTTTGCTGTGCTAACAGTTACTAGGTCAGAGGGCATCTTGCAAGTTTCAGAAAGCACACTGCAGTTTCAAAAGCATCTTTTAGTCTCATATAAAACTAAGCTATATATAAAATAGTGTATATAAAATAGAATGAAAAACGTGTTAACTCTTTTAGTTTCTAATTAGTATCAAGCACGCACATTAATACATATTTTTCTAACAGATAGTCATATTAAAGTGTAGCTTAGCATTGGCAACTGCTGTAGCAGTCTAGTATGCTAATCTAGCATTTGTAGCCATATATACCCCCCTAATGTTAGTGTGTGTTCATGTGTGATACGTGTTTGTGTTGCAGTAAGGCCCAACAGTTCAGTTGTGAGGTCCAGGGACTTACAACAGTGTGGACCTTGTGTGTGTATGTCACACACATACAGAGAAATATATATGTGTCATATATATTCACATCTGTATATGTGCATAGAGCAGGGGACATATTGCAACTGTTTGTGAAGGATGGAGATATATATGTTGGTGAAGGTTAGTATGCGCGTATTTGTATGTAGGTTTTAGTGTGTGACAAACAAGACAGCATACAGTGCTGGTGTATGACATGTGGTGGTTAAACACTGTGTGTGATTTGTTCAGTTTGCAATGTTGAAGCCAGTGAGGCCTGCTAAAACTACCTGGGCTGTGAACACCTTCAATGCATTTATCCCAAGACTGTGTGATTTTATTACATTACTGTACACCTCACATCCTTTCTATAATTGATATTCTCACTATGAGAGGTGAAATGTATATGTGCCTACATATATATATTATCTATCTATCTATCTATATATATATATATATATATATATATATATATATTTATATATATATATATATATATATATACATACACACACACACACACACACACACACACACACACATACACACACACGCACCCACACACATATATATATATATATATATATATATATACACACACACACACATATATATATATATATATATGTATATATATATATATGTGTATATATATATAGTTATATATACTCATACACACCTACATCTACTTGTTGCAATAGATTCTCTGTACTGTTGACTGACTGTGATGGTCAATGTGTTTGTGAATACGTCATAGATATGTATCTGTGGGATAGCTTAGTGGGAAACTGTTTATGTCATGGTATTATGGGTCCTTGCTTTGATCCTAGCAAAAGCTGTGTATTCTGTTGCTATGCAGAAAAAGTGCTATTGCATACAGTGTGATTAAGTCCCTTGGTTTTAACTAGGGTGTGTCATTGGAGGCTAAAGCACTACATCTATGATTATTGATTGGTACTGATGTTGAAGCCAAATCCTTTGTGTACTGTAGTACTACTTGAAGCTCTGGGTCTGTACAGCAAAGTATGGTGTATGTCCACATTGCTTGCATCCACTGTTTTGTGTGGTCCCTGTATTCATCACAGATTACATTTCTCAAGATTAAGGTTGTGTAAGTACTGACACACAGTACTGTATAGTACACACTGAAAGCTTATCTGGGTTGTCATACCATTGTGTCCTGTAATTATGTCTGATGTGTGTGTGGGTATGTCTGTAACATGTCCTTTGACATATGTGTGGTAAAACATATAACTGAGTATCTAGCAACATTCATAGTGTACTACAGCAGTATGCAACCTATATTCCCAGTTGTGCTCATATTTTGGCCATGGGTTTGCCATTAACAAGTTGTGTGGTATAATAGTAATACATTTACTGGACCTTACACTCATTGTGATGGATTATATATTTCTTTACACATCAGCTTGATGTATATCTGCTGTGGCTAGGTGGTGCATTGTGTTGCATACAGTGTGCCAGGTACTCTTGTATAGTCTTATATAGTGATTTTATTTTGTTGCTGTGCAGAACATGGTTCATTAGATAGAGAGTGAGCCAGGCACTTCCAAGCAGTTGTAGGGTGAGCAGTGATAAGTGGCAGTTAAAGTGTTTCACTCTCGGTTAGCTAATAGGTTGCTATATATGGCAGTTCAGTGATATCTGTACTGTATAATGTGCATGTCATAGTTAAGGTGTAGGCCATGTACACATGTAACACACCTACCCATAATGCATGCTTGCATGTCTGGTGTAAGACCACTGACATCTCACTAATGTGATTAGCTGGCTCAAACACATGCAATACCCAGACCATCTCAAACAAATGTGGCTAGACTGTTGTGACTATTGGATAGGCACAGTTGATACTCAACATGCACATAACATACACATCTATGTCATACACAGAGCATTTTAACATGCTACGCATAAAGGATTCCCAAACCCTCTGTAAAGACACACTCCAATATCGAAAATGTCATCCACACATTACACATAATATACCTGAGGGGTAGAGGCCTATCATGGGGCATGTAAACACTCTGCAACATACTACACATTCATGTCAGGGAATGCTCCTTATTGGCCTCCTTACAAAGTCATGTAACAACTGGTTGGGAAATGGTGAATGTAGCCAATGTTGTACAGTTCCAGTACAGCATGAGTAGTGCTGGTTTGGGAAACATTTGTAGCCTTGAGTGATCACATGATGCTTCAGGATGATGGCCTATGGTACTATACCCCATCCAGTAACTGTAACCACAGTACTACACATAGAATTCATTGCTATACACCTTAATGTTGCATGTGTGCACACATATGCACCTCAAAACAATATGCATATCAATCACCATTTGCACAACTGACACATATATGTCTTGTGATGCTATTGAGTGGCTAGGTCATATGACACACATTGGGTATGTGCAGTGTTTAAATATGCAGTTGTGTTTTAGCATGCCATGTCATGGATGTCACTGGCATGTCCACAATATGATATACACTCACCAAAAGTTCCATACATTGGGTATGTGGTTGAATGGTATTCCATCAATCATCCATGCACCACTGATGATGCTGTGTGAATACTCATCATGCATGTGCTAAAAATGTGTCTACAATTATTTTCTAAAGTTACAGAGGCTGTAATCAGCATTGGATACCTATCTGACACACAGATACACATCCAGCCATGGTATGTACACCTGTGAGTTATGGTGCACAGTACATTACAGAGTTTTGAATACCTGCACAGCAATGTTGTGTCCATGTATGAATTGTGTTCCAGGGGGAGGCCCATCACCTAATAACAAAACACATGCATCAAAGCCATGTATACTGTTAGTAACAAGGACTGTCTACACTTGCACTGCATGCTGTTGAGCAACATGTCCTGCATGCTGATGTGTCATATGGCTGTATTACTTGTGGTACTGTACCCCACCATCACCTGCTATTGTGTATGTTCTGAGATTGCTGGTGTTGTGTGTGTCTGCTTTAGGGAGGAGTGTATTTTGTGTGTGTGCATGTGTGCATGTGTGCATGTGCACATGTGCACATGTGCGCATGTGTGCACAGGTCTTAAAGTGTGTTTCCTGTTTTCCTCTCACAGGTGCTGAGGTGGGGCTGGTTCAGTACAGCAGGGAACCTGATGGCACTGAGACAGACAGTGATCATGAGGATAGGTGTGTTGAGGCACAGGCAGGTTTGTCAGGGTCTGTTGTTGGGCCACCAATTGACAGTACACAAGTCTCCACCCCATCCATGCACACAGTTATACTGCCTGTACATCCATCATCACCATTGTCCTTAGCTGAGGGGCAGTGTATGGTTGACACTGGCCAGGACAGTGTGGTATCTATGGCACATGTATCAGGACACAGCAGCCATAGCCAGATGTCTGGAATGGTACCACATATACAGATGCCCAGGAGTTCCCGTCAAAGCACTGCTGGTCATCATGCCCTTGGCAGACGTGCCACACCTATTTCTACCACACGCATGTTCTAGGCTGTCATGGAGGCACAGACATGAATGGAGTGGTACAACAGACAGGGACTAAGGGCACAGAGGGCTCATAACACCTCATTAAAACTGTAATTAGCAATGTTGTATTGTTTCCACCAGTGTTTATTCCAATTGTGTTTTGTTTGCCCATGTGCCACTTGGCTGATGTGTGTAGTTGTGTCAGCATGTGTTATACAGTGAATAGTAAGTGCGGGGTGTGCACATGTTTGCAGGTGTACATTTGTGAACATGGTGAAGGTGCACTGTCTGCATGTACATGCATATTGGACACATGGACAGGGTGACATGCCCTGTATTGGCCAGTGTTAACACTCCATAGTTTCTATTGGTGGCCAGTATGCATTGTACTGCACACATTTTGGAACTTGAGTACGCATGTGTGTGTATGACATGGGTTGACACTGTGCTGTGGTTGATGCTGTTGTTGCTATCTGTCATTGATTTGCATTACTAAGGTTAACACTGTCCCAGCTGCATAATCCTTTATTATTGCACACTGTTCACCTACAGGGTTGCATGGACCGTGCTATCACAAACACAAGAAATTCTTACTTATACAGTAAAAGTGCATTAGTCTCATGGACCCCTGCCATAAACTAAATATATAATAGAAAGTGTGAAGTTGTACCAAAAATGAGTTACATACCAAGAAGGGATATCCTCTCTGGTCAGTATCATTGGGAAAATACAATCCCTCAATAAACATCCAAGGCAAGCTTCAAAATACAAAATGGCAAGGATTCCAAAGACAACACTAAAGCTTTCTTCAGTGTTGTTCATAATCTACAGGGGAAATCTCAGATCGGGTCACAGTTAATGTAAATGGTCACAAAGTACACTTATCTGACTGACATTACCAATTCTTTGTCAGACAGTTTGAATGCGGATTTCACCACCCTGTCATTACGCAAGGGCCACATTTCCAGACCCGAAGAATGTAAAACCTGATGATTCACAGACACTCTGGTTAAAACATCTCTTTAACAAAGTACACACCACAGTGGCAATGGTACTGGACAGTGTCCCTAGCTGTGTCACTTACACAAGCTGACATATGAAGTCACCACTCATCTAAATGCTCTGTCCAGATGCAGCCTCTATGCAGGTTTCATACTTGTGGAATGACACACGGTAATGGTGTTCACAGTCGACAAGGGTTGAGCTACAACATCTTCTTCTTCTGCTTCTCCTTTTGGATGCTCCCATTAGGGGTTGCCACAGTACATCATCTGTTTCCATTTCTTCCTGCCCTCTGCATCTTGCACTGTCACACCATCCACCTGCATGTCCTCTCTCACCACAGCCATAAACCTCATCTTAGGCAATCCTATTTTCCTGTTACCTGAGGGCTTCATCCTTAGCATCTATTTCACAATATACTCTGCATCCCTCCTCAGCACATGTACAAACCAACTTAATCCTGCCTATCTGGCTTGGTCTACTAACCTTCAAACCTGGCCTGACCCTCTAATATACTTATTCTTAAACCTGTCCACCCTAATTACACCAAGTGCAAATGTTAACATAAATTGATTAAGGGTAGAACTACAACAGGCCCTGGAAATTCTCACCCTATAAGCCAGACAAATGTTATCTGGAAGGCTATGGAGCACAGCATTATGGAACTCATTAACAGAGACATTATGAACCTGCAAACATTGCACCATACCCACTTAGGTTCTCTAAAGGCCAGATCATGGCTCCTACTCCTGGTAGACTTCAAGCCAGTCAACAAGGCTATAGATGAGGGAGGGGAGGTCAACACAGCCAAGCTATAGCTCACCAGCAATTCATACCCATCCCACATACTGGTATTATACATAACCTCAACAGACTGACCATAAACGATTGTTAAATGATGGCTTGACAACTGACACACAAATGTAGGACACAGTAACATTTGCATCCTCCATGTACTATTCTATGCCAGTAACAAGTGGTATTCACCTGCACTCAATCTTGGGACCACTCCTGTTTGGCATATAGCTTTCTTAGGTACAAGCAAACACAGTAGGGATATGTCTGCCCACGGTTGATGACAATGCATACTGTGGGCTATACTTTATTCTCCAGATGACACACACATCCTCCAAAAGGGTATCATACAGACAGATACCTGGTGTCAAATTCATGCTGTAAAGCTATAAGCCAAAGAAAGCATAGTTATCCACTATTAGAAAACAAAGTATCCCCAGAGTACCACATAGGTAGTAGCCCCCAAAATGTGGAACAGGTACTAATGTATGCATAGAGCCATGTGTTAAGTCATCTCTCCTTTGATAATCACATTACCAAAGGGTTTTGGAAATCCCTCTGTGGAGCACATAAGCAATAAAGGGTTTGCATGCAGATCCACAGAGGTTGTTGCACACCTATAATGATTAGTCATCTTTGCCAGACTTTGCTTGCTTTGGAACAGGTTTCAAATATACCTTAAGCATAAACCGTCACTTACACTCTTCAATAGAAACCGTGATGAGTGGATGTGAAACAGAAGATGTAGCCCAGGGATCACAGCAGTGGCTAAGCTTGTCACAAGCATACAGAAGTGACCTAAGGTCTGGAAAGCGCCAGCATGCTCTGACAAAGATAACACATGCGTTCATGGAGAAAGCAGAGTACCCACCTATGAAATACTTGAGGTCACATGTATGTATATGGATTTGCCCCACAGCTACCTTACATGTGTAATGCACATACAGTTGTCATTGTGATATGTCATACACTAGAAAAATCAAATCCCACTCCACATTGGCCAACGGTGTCACACACCTGGCACACACACACAGTCAGCAAGTGTGAGATTCAAATTCTTTCCCGACTACATTATGATACTACAACAGTATGCATTCACACAACGCGCTATACACATTACTGGGATTTCACTTTTCCACAGGTTTATTTGTAGGATGGTGACATCATCAGATTTGTCAAAGATGAGTATACCACTTTTAAGGTGTGTGAGTAGTCCCCAAAAGGTTTGCTCCTCCCCAGGGGAACACACACACAGTTGGCAAATGCAGGACTCAAACACCTACCTAACTATATTATGATACTATTGCAGTACGCATTGATACGACACGTTATACACATTACTAGAATTTCATCATTCCACAAGTATATTTGTAGGATGGTGACATCATCAGATTTGTCAAAGATGAGTATACCATTTTTAAGGTGTGTGAGTAGTCCCCAAAAGGTTTACTCCTTTCCAGGGAAACACACACACACACACACACACACACACACACACACACACAGTTGGCAAACGCAGGATTCAAACCCCTAACTAACTACATTATGATATTACAGCAGTATGTGTTTACACAACACACTATATACATCACTAGAATTTCACCTTTTCATAGGTATATTTGTAGGATGGTGACATTGTGTGACTTGAAAAAGATGAGTATACCACTTTTAAGGGGTGTGAGTAGTCTCCAAAAAGATTGCTCTTTTCCCTGGAAAAACACACACACACAGTTATCAAGTACAGGATTCAAACACCTACCTAGCTACATTATGATATCACAGCAGTATACATTTACACAATGTGCTATACATGTTACTAGGATTTTTTGCTTCCACAGGTATATTTGTAGGATGGTGACATCATGAAACTTGACATAGATGAGTATACCACTTTTAAGGGGTGTGAGTAGTCTCCAAAAAGGTTGCTCTTTTTCAAGGAGACACACACACAATTGGCAAATGCAGAATTCAACCCCCTACCTAACTACATTACAATAATGCAGCAGTATGCATTTACACTGCACGTTATACACATTACTGAGATTTCACCTTTCCACAGGTATATTTGTAGGATGGTGACATCATGAGACGTGACAAAGATGAGTATACAACTTTTAAAGGGTGTGAGTAGTCTCCAAATAGTTTGCTCCTTTCCAGGGAGACACACACACAGTTAGCAAATACAGGATTCAAATCCCTACCTAACTACATTATGATAATGCAACAGTATGTATTGACACAATGCACTCTACACATTATTGGGATTTTTCCCTTCCACAGGTATATTTGTAGGATGGTGACATCATGAGACTTAACTAAGATGAGTATACTACTTTTAAGGGGTGTGAGTAGTCTCAAAAAAGGTTGCTTTTCCCCAAGGAGACACACAGTTGGCAAGTGCATGATTCAAACCCCTACCTAACTACATTATGATACTACAGTAGCACACATTTACACAATGCGCTATACACATTACAGAAATTCCTCCCTTTCCACAGGTATATTTGTAGGATGGTGACATCATGAGACTTGACAAAGATGAGTATACCACTTTTAAGGGGTGTGAGTAGTCTCCAAAAAGTTTGCTCTCTCCCCAGGGAGAGATAGACACACACACACAGTTGGCAATTGCAGTATTCTTAATCCAAACTAAGTACATCTTTACATTTCAGCAAGCAATATGGAGTTACAAAGTGTAATACAGACGTTACTTGCTGACAGTTTGCCCAAAGGTTTTTTTCACATTTGCTAACCTCAGCAGGCTTATCATATTAGGTGTATCGTGAGTGTATTGTATGCATAGGTCATGACCATATCATATATGGGTTGATGCACCACATGCTGGCACACACAGGGTCAAACCGGTGGCTAAGCTCTGGCAACCCAATACTGGACAATACAGTCAGGAGGAGTAGGGTCATACAACCACAACACAAACTGTCTCACATAGACCTACAATATAAGCACCAGCAAAACACACACACACATAAATGCACATTACCATACTCAGAGAATACAAATATTAATCTGAAAAAGAGAGAGCGTCCTCCTAAGCAGACAAGCAAGCAACATGCACCTCCAAGCACACACCAGAAAACACATAATACACCAAAGCAGTGTGTCTCACAACAGGCCCTAAGGCAAAACAACATACCCAACACACTAGTAATAGGTGACTTCATAGTCAGGCACACAGATGTTCCACTCACTCGGCTGGACAAGGGGAAGGTTACTATCAGTTGTCTGTCAGGTGCTATGATCCGCCACATAACACAAGCACTTACAACACCCCAGAACAAGTACATATATGACGTGAAACCACAATACAACTCCAAGGCAAAGGAATGTGAAGCCGGACCAGGAACTCTTGAATAATAACTTTAATAAGTATAATAAATGTAAAAATATTAGCACAATAATCAATAAATCAAGCGCTTTTGCCTGGTTCATACCAGGCTTTGTCAACATATATGACGTGTTCTTTGTACATGTCAGTGTGAATGATCTGAGACATACCTCCCAGGACAACATGACACGAGATATATCTTAGTTCTATGATCATGTAGCCCAGGCTGGTATGACTCTGACCTTGAGTAGCATCTTACCTTCACCTACATGATACTGCAATGTAACAGAAATATGATAAACTTCAACAATTGGCTGAGTTTCTGGTGTCATTCAAAGGGGATTCAGTCTCTGTCTGCTGTGATGACATGATAGACAAGCCTTGTTGCTTCGCTACAGATGGTTTGCACCTGTCATCCCTATGCTTCTAAATACTGGCCAAGGCTCTTTCTGTCCCCATATTACCTTTTGTAGGCAAGGCTCAAAGGTTCATAGGTTCATAGGTAGGTACTAGGCTAGCTGCCCAAGGGCATTTATAAGCCTAGCCATAATGTGTTGGCTTTCGCCTCCCTTTTAAATTAGTTTTCTGGGCCTCTGTCTAGCAGGGCCACTGAAGTGATCCCAGGGGAAAATTTACAATATCCCATCAACTCGTCAAAATTCCTCTTGAAGAGAGTCAGCAAGAGGCTCTGCCTAACATCAACTGGGATTCTATTCCAGAGTGAGTCAGGGACAGGAATCTATCCCTCCAGTACATCCTGTTTATTGCTGTGCTGAGGTTTAATTCACTGGAGCGTGTGGCTCTAAGAGATTTGGGTTTCTTGAGGTGGAGCATGTCCATTAATTCCAGGTTGTGCATGGCCTTATACGTCAGGCATAGATCACCTCTGAGCAGGCAGTAAGCAACCGAGTAGAGTTGGAGTTTCTTTAGTCGAGCTGCATAGGGCATCTCTTTGAGGCCCATATTCCTCTTGGTGAGGTACTTCTGTGGTCTTACCAGCTGTTGCATGTGTCAATTAAGTTACATACCAAATGGGGCATTGTCCTCTATTATGGGCCTAATGAGTGATGAGTAGAGGGGTACAATGACCACTCTTGATCTAGAGGTGAACCCTTTCATGATTAGGTGGGCTACATAGAAGGAATTTCTAAACACTTTGGCAATGTCATTATCAAAGGAGAGTCTACTGTCCACCTGTGTCCCAAAGTCTCTGATCACACTTTCAGTGTTAAGTATACTACTGCCTATGTTGTAGTTCATGGGTACAGAGTTTTTACCAAAGGGGATGACAATGCACTTTTTGGCATTGAGCTTGAGGTCATGGCTTTGACACCAGACATCTGTCTCACTGAAGCCCTTTTATAGGATGTCCACATCATTAGTAGTTTTGTTTATGGCTCCCAGTTTGCAGTCATCTGGGAACTTCATTAGCCAAAGACCTTCTGTGTTAGCCTGTACTTCAGGGAAGTCGATACCAAACAGGACAGGACCCAGGACTGAACCCCGTGGTACTCCACTTGTCACTGGTCTGAAGTCGGACTTGGAGTCTGCTACTTTCACAGTGTGGGTTCTGTCAGTGAGCCCGTTGGCAACCCATCTTGTGACATAGGGATTTATACCTAGTTTAGTGAGTTTATCTATAATTCCAGAGAGGGGGATGGTGTCGAAAGCCTTGGCAAGATCTAGATAGGCTGTCTGAACCACCTTACCTTTGTCTACGGCTTTGGTGACTGCTTCAAATAAGTCTATCAGGTTTAGGAGACATAATCTGCCTTTTACAAACCCAAAATGGTTGTGCTCCAGAGTTTGGAGATTACCAATGTCTTTTTGTTTATAAGTTCCATGATGATACATTCCATGGCCTTGCAGACCAGTCTCATCAGGCTAATGGGGTGCTAGTTCCCGGAGTCCATGGTGGCTCCCGCTTTGTGTAGTGGGATAAATGTCACTGTGCACCATTCAGCAGGTACAAAGCCTGAGGTGAGGCTATGACTGAACATGGTACGTAGGTGTGGTGCCAATTCATTCTGTAGTTCATGTAGAACACAGCCTGGGATGTTATCTGGTCCCATGGATGCTGTGTTCCTGGCTTTGGAGAGTGTTTTTTACCTGTGCAGCCGTGATGACAGCAACTTTGCATTGTTCCAGTATAGAGATGGGCTCTTTCATGGGTGAGAGGGGGGTAAAGTTAGCACTGATCCTATCTGCCAGGATGTTGGCAATATCAGTTGGGTATGTATATTTAGTGCCATTGTGCTGTAACTCAGAGCAGATCTGAGTGTTGCTATTGAGATTCTTGACATAGCTATAGAATGCTTTGTGGTTGTCTTTAGAATTAGTGGTGATTTTGTTTTCATAACTAGCTTTGGAGGATTTTATCAGGGATTGCAGCTTCTTACTGAGGCTGACCAGGGAGCTCCTCCACTTACCCTCTTTTGCGACAGTTTCTTCCTTCTCTTGTGCAATTTGTTTATGGAAGGGGACCACCAGATTGGCTTCCTTTTCTTGGAGGATAGCATCTTGGTTATGTTTGCGATAGCATGATGCATGCACTCACATAAGTGCTTATAAAGTGCAATTGTGAAGGATTCAGTAATTGTAACTGTATTGTCCATCTGCATGGGTGTCCTGAAGTTCGCCACTTCTGTCTTAAGAAACATGAAGTTGGCTTTGGAGAAATATTTTAACATGGTTCCCTTAATGGGGGGTGGGGCAAGAATGTGGATATGTAGGGTAATTAGCTTATGGTCAGATGGGACCAATGAGGCGTTGACTTCAGGTGTGGAACAACGGTCACTCAGGACAAGCCAAACCCCATAACCAGCACAAATAACCACAAAGTGAGCTAAATGCTACTCATTGCCAGAAGTCTCAGCCTCCAGATGCACACACTCGAAGCACATCTCAGTATGGATAATGTTGATATTTGTGCAGTAACAGAAACCTAGTTCAAGGCTCCAGAGAGCACACCAGCACTACCAGGATACTACTCATTCCATACCTTCCAGCATCAGAACCTGGATCATAGCACATAGGGTGGGGATGTATCCATACTCATCAAGGATACCTACACCTCTCCCTACATCCTCCCCACAGAATATGTACCCATAGAATGTTGCACAGCAATGTTCTTCCCACTCCACAGAGGTGGGGCCATAAAAGACCATTGGCATTCACGCTCTATGAGCCTGTCAAGTCTGATCTGCAAGGCAATGGAGCCAATATAATGGAAGTCAACAATAAAGACATTGGGAACCTTCACACAGTTGAGCACACACAGTTTGGCTTCGTCAAATGCAGATCATGCCTCCTGAACTGGGTAGATTTCGTTGAGACAGTTACCCAGGCTACAGATGATTGAAATGAGCTCCACACAGTCTACCTATACCTTGCTAAGGCCTTTGACACCATTCCCCAGTCAGGTATCATAGATGAACTTACCAACCTGGGCATGAATCCATACATCATAAGATGGATTGCAAACTGGCTCACAGATAGATCCCACAAATTAAGAGTTGCTGGCTACATGTCAGACTCTACTGGTACTAGGGCTCAGTCCTGGGGTCCCTCATGTTTGGCATAGACTTCTCAAAAGTACATGCCAACACAGGAGGGTTGTGGCTGACTAAGTTTGCTGGGAACTGTAAAGTGTTTGCCATAACAGATTCCCCAGATGACGCAAATATTCTCCAGAAGGTACTCTATGAGACAAATGTGTGGTGTCAGAATCATGGCCTCAAGCTCAATGTGAAAGAATGCATAATAATCCCCTTTGGTGTAAACAAAGTACCCACAAACTACCACAAAGGTGTTACCCCCTAAAAACTGACAAGGTAATAAGGGATCTGGGGACACAAGTAAATATTCATCTTTCCTTTGACAACCATGTTGCCAAAGTGATTAGGAAATCCTACATGGCCCACCTACTCAACAAAGGGTTTGCATCAGGATCAAAAGAGGTAGTGGTGGCCCTCTACTCTTAAGTCATCAGACCCATCATTGAGTACAATGCACCATTTTGGATGTACTCGACTAAGCATATCCAGCAGCTGCAGAGACCACAGAGGTACCTCACCAAGAGGATTACTGGCCTCAAACAGTTGTGTTATGTAACACAACTGGTAAAACTAAATATGTTCTCCGTTGTGTATCGCCTACTCAGAGGCACACTCTGCCTAACATACAGAGCCATGTCCAACACATAACTGTTGAACATGCTCCATCTATGGATAACAAAACTGAGTCACACTACACACTCCAGGGATATGAACCTCATCACAACAATGAATACAACATGCTGGTGGGATAGAGTACCATCCCAGACACTTGCCTTACTGTGGAACAGAGTCCCAATGTACATCAGACAGAGCCCCTCACTGACACTCTTTAATAGGAACCTTGATGAGCGGATGGGAAACAGACAATTCATGCCAGGCATCACATCAGCAGCCCCACTAGAAAGGGGCTTAGGGTACTAACTATTAGAACTAGGGCTTAGGAGACTACCCAATGGGGTGGTGAAAGCTGCACAACTTGCCTAGGCTAATATATGCCTTCATGAAGATAGTCTACTACATATCTATGAACCTATGTGACAGGTACAAGTCTACAGATAGTAGATGTGTACTTCATTGTACAGTCATGTTGTACAGTAGGCACATGGACCACATACACTGTAATGCTTACAGATACTGGTGGCTGTTATGTACAGTGGGTGAGATGTGCACCTCATGTCTTTTGTGCCATTGGGATGTGTGCTGGGTGGGACAGTCCTGGATGGCTCCCTGTCATGGTCACCCTCTTGCACACATCTCTGCCCATTCATCTTTGGCTTATTATACTGTGTTCCCCCTACATATATATAGGTACATAGGTGGGTAATAGGCTATCTGCCTGAAGGCATCTATTAGTATGGCCAGAGTGTGCAGCTATCACCACACATGGGGTTAGTTCCCTAGGCCTCTGTGTAGTAGAGCTGATGAAGTGATCCATGGTGTGACAGTTCAGTTTCACATATACTCATCAAGGCTCCTCTGGAAGAGTGTCAGTGAAAGACTCAGCTTAATGTAGGTTGGGAGTCTGTTCCAAAGCGATGGAAGTCTGTGAGTTAGTAATGTATCCCTCAAATATGTTCTATTTATTGTTGTGATGATGATATCCCTAGAGCATGTGGCACAGTGACCTTGGGTTTTCTTCAGATAGAGCATGTACATCAATTCTGTGTTGGACATGGACCTGTCCATTGGACAGAGATCACCTGAGTAGACAGTATGCAACAGAGTACAGACTGAGCTAACTTCAGTCTTATTGCATGGGACAACTGTTTTAGGCCAGTAATCCTCTTGTTGAGGTACTTCAGTGGTCTTTCCAGCTGCTGAAGGTGTCTAATCAGATTAATCGCAAGTGTGCCGTGATACTCTCTGATGGGTCTGATGACTGATGAGTAGAGGGAACCTCCTTTGACCTACATGCAAAGACCTTGGCAATTTGTGGGAACACATAGCATGATTTTCTAACCACTTTGTGAATGTGTTTCTGGAAGTAAAGTTGACTATCCACAATGTGTCCACAGATCCCTTATTATTACCTCCATATTTAGGGTATTGGCACCTATGTGGTATTTGTATGACTGTAGCTCGAGGCCATAATTTTGACACCACATCTGTCTGACTGAGATCCTTTTTAAGGATGTCTCTGTTGTCCCAAACATTGATTATGACAACCTTTCTACAGTCATACACAAACTTTGCTAACCATAGCCCTCATGTGTTTGACTGTATTTCTGAAAAGTATACACCAGACAGGAGGGGTCCCAGGACTGAGCCATGGGGGACAGCAGCTGTTACCAGCTTACAGTCCAACAGGGAAACCACAATTCTTACCTTGTGGGATCTATCTGTGCCCCAGCTGGCAATCCATCAGATGACATATGTGTTTATGCACAGGTTGTTGATTTTGTGGATACGACATGTGTGTGGGATGTTGGAAAAAGGCTTTTCAAGGTCTATGTAGGCCAAGTGTAGCTCATTTCATTGATGTATGTCCTGGGTAACTGCCTTGAAAACTGTCTAGCAAGTTTAGGAACCATGATCTGCTCCTGACCAAACCAAAATGGGTAGGGTTGGGTGTTTGTAAGCTCCCAATAGCTCTGTTTATGAGTTCCATAATGATGGATTCCATGGCCTTGCAGATCAGGCTTATTAGGCTTATAAGACTATAGTTCCCATGGTCTGTTGTGCACCAATACTTGTGGAGTGTGCCAAACGTTGCTGTAACCCATTCAACAGTTTCATATCCTGTACGGAGGGTGAGTCTCAACAGACTGTTCAGGTGCAGGGTTAGTTTGTTTTGAAGTTCACATATGACACAGCCAAGAAAACCATGTCATCCCATAGACGCCGTGTTTTTAGGTTTGGATAGAGCTGTTTAACCATTGTATATGTGATTTCTGGGTTTTCACAATCTCCAGGTATGGTAATGGGCCCTTTTGTCAGTGAGAGGGGGTAAATATGTATGAACCTGTCTGACAAGATGTTGGCAATCTCAGTGATGTACATATATTCATTTACACTTTGCACTGACTCACAACATATATGAGTTTACATTGATATTTATGACATAGCGAAAGAAAGCTTCATGGTTCTCTATGGACTCTTTGGCAATATTTTTGCCAGAACATGGCTTGGATAATGTTATGAGTGCTCATTGTTTCTTGATTATACTGATCAGATTTTCACTTTCTTTGAGCAACTTAAGTACTTGTAGGACATAGTTTGATTATGACAGGGGTCCAATATATTATATGGGTCTGTTTTCATATCACTGTATGCACAAGGCAGGATTGGTGAATAGTGACAAGTGTCTGGAGTAAGAACTGCAACTGCCGGATATGTGTGGCCCACTGCTGTACTCAGACATGGCCTAAGTGTGTGAGCATGCCCAGTATGACCTTTCAGTATGTTGTTGACTGACATTTGCTTCATTTGTTTAAGTGTGTGAGCAGGCCCAGTATGACCTTTCAGTATGTTGCTGACTGAAATTTTCTAAACTTGTTTAAGTGTGTGAGCATGCCCACTATGGGCATATAAACTATATGTGTGTGAAAAATCAAGTTTTTTTTTTACTTCAGGGCTCGCCTTTGTGTTGTACATCGACAGAAAGGGTGCTGTGCCTGCAGGGCTTCCATGAGTCAATTTGCATAGACTTAACATTTCTACATACAGGGGGGACAGCTATTATTTGTACATTTCTACCCTGGGCACACCTGATTGTTACTGTGGGTGTACATAGGATGAGGGGTACACCTGACACTTATACACATTTGCTAGGCCTGCACTGCTATGTCAGGTACTCCATTTTAGTCTGTACTGTTGCCTATCATACTGGCTTGAGGCATACCACTGTACTACAGACCTTAGCTTCCAATTACACGCATATTAGTTTGTGACTTCATAGCCTACCCAACCCACATTACACTGCCTGGCCTGCTCTTACCTGTCTGCATAGGTCTAGGGGGAGGTTACTCATATGCCTCTTCAGAGGGCAGGATACAGCATTTATTTGTGTTTGCGTTTGTCTACATTTGTCCTGCTGGTTGTTACTATTAGGTATGTGACCCCCCCCAACTGGTATGTGTGAGTGACTTAAGTTGTGTCTGTGCCAGTAAAATGCTGTCATGGCTTAGTGGTTCAATACTGTGACTATAGTGCACAGTATCCTAAGTTTGAGCCCTGTCACTGCTTTTTATTTTCCTGCTGTGCAGACCTGACTGGTTAAGGAACAGTAAAGCAGGTGTGAGAGTGTTTACCTGACTTTGCTCGACTTTGCCCGACTTTGCCCAACATTGCCCAAAACATTGCCCAACGTTGCCCGATGTTGCGCTGGTTAGCATGGTGCGCAGCTATGCGCAATTGTATTTAAATATGCTCAATACTGGTAAAATGTGTTTAGCAGTGCTTTATATTGCTTAAAATAGGGCACTCTTGCCTCAGGTGGTGCTGCAGGGCTGCCTATGTCGGATGCACATATTACACTCTCTATACATGTTTGAAAACAGATAGTGTCAAGTTTGGCATCCCTTTTACTGTATGTGCGAGTCAGAGAGAGGTGTCATTTCCAGGGTTCCTACTGAGTCAGTGTATGTGCTATGCGTTGCCTTTTTGCCAAGACCAGGGCATACTGGGCATGCCTCCTTCTGCCTACTGGGGCAGACTCAGGTTGTTCCTCCTCTGAGTCATGCTGTGCCTGTGCAGGCCTTGGTAATGGTGGGGGGCTGTTTGGCCCTGCCCCATGTTGCTCCTGCTGCAGCTGTTTCCACATGATCATATTGTGTAGCATGGCAAATACCATGACAATTTGGGTACATGTAGTTGATGAGTACTGCAAGGCTCCACCAGATGTGTCCAGGCACCAGAACCGTGACTTGAGCATCCCAAACACATGCTCAATTATGTTTCTTGTTTGTGTGTGTGCCTCGTTATGGAGTTCTTGTTCGGGTATGTGTGCATTTCTGATGGGTGTCATCAGTCACGGCTCCAGTGCGTATCCAGCATCCCCCACTAGGTGACCATCAGGGATGTCCCCTTTGGCAAATCTCTGGTACAGCTGCGTCAGATACCAGATGTGGGAATCGTGATAGCTTCCAGGGCAGCCAGCACACACATTCATTATTATGCCCTGGGCATCGCACAAGACCTGGTAGTTGATGGAGGGAAAGCTCTTGCGGTTGATGTAGACTCTACCTCACTCACCGGGTGGTGCTTTGATGTGTATGTGCATGCAGTCTATTGCACCCACTACCTCAGGGTATTCTGCTATTTGGTGGAAAAGACGCATATTGCTGGCCAATGCCTCACAGGAATTGGGGAAATATACATGCTCACCGACATGTGCTGACATGGCTTTTTACTGAAAATGGCTATTTTTAGCTATTTTTAAATTATTTTCTTGGTTTTAAAGTGCTGCACGTTTGCGCGGTACTGCGCTATGCTTAAACATCGGAGATCGGGGGGAAAAAGTTAATTTTAATAATTTTAAACATTTATAAATGCCAATGGCTTTATATTTGGCCATTGGCATGCTTCTTCAACTGCATGCATCCTTTATTTGGAGCTGTCATAGCTCCGTTTAGATATTTGCAGAATGGTACTCCGTTACCAATGGAGTACATTTCTGCAGATAACACTAATCTTCCACGGACAGGTTAGTGTTTCCTGGATTGCAAATTTACCTCATTTGCATAGCTTTCAGTAGCAAATGAGGTAATTTGCATACCATGACGCTGTCCATGCAAGAGTTGATTTAGCAGCTCTCTTGCACGCCCCTGCCGACTGTTCCTGGATTGCACGTCAGACATATTGCCTGTTTGACATCTTACTCTACTCTACAACTCCATGCAAGCTTTCATAAATCCGGCCCTTTCTTATTATTTTCTGCATGATCTCATTTGCTTGCTACTGCTCTACACTTAAACAGCCAAAATCAGCCCAAAAAATTAGATTTTTATAATTTTGAAATGGTTTTGCATGCCAATGGCCATATTTTTGGCCATTGGCATGCCTAATACTCATAAAATATGCTTGACTTTGAGCTGTCATGCCCCCGTGTTGATTTTTGCAAAAATGTATATCGTTAGTAACTGAATACATTTCTGCAGTGGACACAGCTCTGACACGGATGCCTATCTGCTTGCTGAATCGCTAATTTACCTCATTGGCATGGTTTTTACTAGCAAATGAGGTGATTAGCATTACTCCATTGCATCTGTGTCGGAATAGTGATGGGAGGCTTGTGCATGCCCTCAGCCTTGTTTACTGGATTGCTTGGCAGCCATATTCTGTGCTAGAGCTGCTACAGTATTCAGACATGGAGAATCACTCCATGTAAGCTTTATTGAATCTCAGCCAGTGTCTTTTATCTATTGCCTTTATACCTTCAGGACAACTATGATGTTCACTTTATATATAAGTATATATTGCATTTTGTCATTCTCTCTGTATATAATGTCAGGTATCTCTTGTGTTTCCACCAGGCTGAGACTAAAATGAGTCCATTGGGATCAGTGCTCTACCCCAGTTAACAAATTCAAAATAAATAAAAATAAATAAAAGTTTCTTGATAGAGAGAGTGGAATACAAGACATCATGACAGCACTTGCTAACAGTGATAGCACTTACAGTTTGTGCTGTACTGTCAGGAGTGGAAGAGTGGAAATTATGTTTGGATAGCATTACATCCATCCTTTGTTTTAATAATGTATGCTTTATATAATGTGTAATGTACGAATGTTGATGCTTTGAAAATGATGTAATTCTTAATGGTTATTTCTCTGCAAAACTACTTAATTTTCACACCATTGTTGATGCAATCTCAGGTGATTGGGAGAATGCAGATGCTTTTGCTTAGCATGCAAGATAAAAATGTAACAACAATATTAATCATTTTTATAGTATATAAGTAAAACAGTAAAAACAGCAAATAACGTTAAAAAGGGTGATTATTGTATAAATACTTCAGGCAAGGAATCTGTGATGATGTATATTGATTTTTTCATATTTATGTATGAGAACATCCACCTTATTCTTCTCTCATCAGCACTTTCTAAGTGTGTGAGTTGAGTCACAAATTCTAAATGTGTAGTTTTTTGCTTACACGGCTACATAGAAAATGCTGATAGTAGAAAGTCTGGGGGAGGGGTACACTTGCATGTTTAAATTGGCCTTCTCTGGAAATGTATTCATTTCTTTTGTTGCAATAATATTTAGAGTAGCGTTTTGTCTTTTTATGATGTGAGCTTGTCATGGTCTTTGTGTAGTGTTATGGTGATGTAGCTACCCTGCACTTTTATTTCTTTGCATTTCCCCAGGTCTACTCACCAGACCTCTCAACCAATCGGGGACAAATTTCAACTGAATCAGGGACAAGTCAAGAAAAAAATCAGGGACAATCAGGGACACTTTTAAAATATTAGTGCTATTAATTTGAAACATTGACAGAATCAGAGCATATGAATTAATACACATTTTCTGAAGTAAATGAAGTCTATAACTCTTAATTACTGTAATTATTCATTAAGTGTAATTCACCACCTTTCCTCAAACCTCCCTCCCTAAGTAGTTTTAGTTTTAGAGGGACTAACAGGAAATTTGAAAAAAAATGAATCAAAAAGAGGGCGTCTGAAAAAAAAGTTGGGAGGTATGCTACTTCCAATCATCAAGATTTTTCTTGAAGAGTGAGTCTTTGGGACAGGAATCTATCCCTCAAGGTTTATGTAGCTCGGATGGACTGGGATTTCTTTAAGTGGAGCATGTCCAACAGCTCTGGGTTTGACATAGCTTTGTATGTTAGGCAGAGATCACCTCTGAGGCATTATACTCTATAATGGGTCTAATGAGTGATGAGTAGAGGGAACAATGACCTCTTTTTTCCTGGATGAGAAACCTTTTGATGAGGTGTGCCATGTAGAAGGATTTCCTGACTACTGTGGCAATGTGATTATCAAAGGAGAGACTACTGTCCACCTGTGTCCCAAGGTCTCTTATGGATGACAATGCACTTTTTGGCATTGAGCTTGAGGCAGTTTTCAGTCATCCCTTCTGTGTTAGCCTGTACTTAAGTAGATACCAAACAGGAGAGGACCCAGGACTGAACCCTGTGGTACTCCACTTGTCACTGGTCTGAAGTCGTTCTGTCAGTGAGCCAGTTGACAACCCATCTTGTGACATAGGGATTTGAGTTTAGCCTTGACAAGATATAGATAGGCTGTTTGAACCACCTTGCTTTGGTGACTGCTTCAAAGAAGTCTATCAGGTTTAGGAGACATGATCTGCCTTTTACAAACTCGAACTGGGTGGAATCCAGAGTTTGGAGATTACCAGTGTCTCTGTTTATAAGTTCCATGATGATCCATGGCCTTGCAGACCAGGCTCTTCAGGCTAATCTTAGGTGGGGTTTAATTCCTCATTGAGTTCATGGAGCACACAGCCGGGGACACCATCAGGTCCCATGGATTTTGCTTTGGAGAGAGTTGAGTCACAAATTCTAAATGTGTAGTTTTTTGCTTACACGGCTACATAGAAAATGCTGATAGTAGAAAGTCTGGGGGAGGAGTACACTTGCATGTTTAAATTGGCCTTCCCTGGAAAAGTATTCATTTCTTTTGTTGCAATAATATTTAGAGTAGCGTTTTGTCTTCTTATGATGTGAGCTTGTCATGGTCTTTGTGTAGTGTTATGGTGATGTAGCTACCCTGCACTTTTATTTCTTTGCATTCCCCCAGGTCTACTCACCAGACCTCTCAACCAATCGGGGACAAATTTCAACTGAATCAGGGACAAGTCAAGAAAAAAATCAGGGACAATCAGGGACACTTTTAAAATATTAATGCTATTAATTTGAAACATTGACAGAATCAGAGCATATGAATTAATACACATTTTCTGAAGTAAATGAAGTCTATAACTCTTAATTACTGTAATTATTCATTAAGTGTAATTCACCACCTTTCCTCCAAAAGTCACTAGTTTTAGGAGGAATTAAGAGGGACAGAGCTAAAATTTGAGTCAAAATCAGGGACGTCCCTGAAAATCTCTGAAAATCAGGGAAAGTTGAGAGGTATGCTACTCACTGTTAGATGTGAACTTGTTTTCTGCGATGGAAAACTTTTGTCCTTATGACCTGCTTTAGGTATTGTCCCAGCTCAGTCTTTCCAATTGCTCTTCACTCCCTGTTTCTAATACTGCTGCTAGATGCATAATATACTCTAGGATATAACTAGTTGCCTACCTGACTTTGTGGTGTGGTACTGGCCTTCAACTGAATTTTACTGATCATGCCTGGTACCTGCACTGATTGCTTAGGTATTTTGAACTGATAATTATATCAACTTGTACTAAGGCAGTCATTTCTTATTGCTGGGAATATTTCTCATCAGAAATGTGCTTCAGTACTACAAATGCTTTAAACCTTTGTAACTTCTGCATTTGTGTGACATTTAGCAGCAGACTTTCAAAAAGCCATTTATTTTGATCAGTTTTTATATGCATGTAATGTTTTGAGATTAAGTCTTTAAAGGTCTACAGATGTGCTAAGTACTCTACATATCATAAGCAGTGTTGCTGGTAAATTTCTGCACTGTCTGATGCCTTAAACTGTAGTAGAAGTTCAATCATGAGAGAATCGTCTCTGTTTCAGTTTGTGCTTCAGTGCTTTTATTCTGCTTATTATGTGTCTGACCCATCCCCCACTAACATATTAAGCTAAAATTTCTGAAAGAGCTCAAATATTGCCTTTATGGACCATATGAAGAGAGGTACTATGGAGCTTTTCAGACTGTGTGTCTCAGGCTGGTATGAGCCTAGCATTGAGCAGCACATTACCATCACTGAGGATGATGCTGCAATATGAGCAAAATAGGTTCATAGGTTTATAGGTTCATAGGTAGGTACTAGGCTATCGGCCCTGGGGCCTATACAAGCCCAGCCAAAAAGGTACCCTAGCTTTTGCCACCCAAGAAAATTATTTTCCTGTGCCACTGTCGAGCAGAGCCACAGAGGTGATCCCCGGGGTGAACTTTCTATTTCCCATCCAATCATCAAGATTTTTCTTGAAGAGTGCTAATGAGGAGCTTTGTTTGATATAGATAGGTAGTTTATTCCAGAGTATGGGAAGTCTTTGGGACAGGAATCTATCCCTCTGGCATATTCTTTTTATTGTGGTGACAAGGTTTAGGTCCCTAGAGCATGTAGCTCGGATGGACTGGGATTTCTTTAAGTGGAGCATGTCCAACAGCTCTGGGTTTGACATAGCTTTGTATGTTAGGCAGAGATCACCTCTGAGTAGGCGATATGCGATGGAGTAAAGCTGTAGTTTTTTGAGATGGTCTGCGTAGGGCATCTGTTTGAGGCCGGTAATCCTCTTTGTGAGGTATTTCTGTGGCCTTTCCAGTTGTTGTAGATGTCTTGTGAGGTACATACCAAAAGAGGCATTATACTCTATAATGGGTCTAATGAGTGATGAGTAGAGGGGAACAATGACCTCTTTTTTTCCTGGATGAGAAACCTTTTGATGAGGTGTGCCATGTAGAAGGATTTCCTGACTACTGTGGCAATGTGATTATCAAAGGAGAGACTACTGTCCACCTGTGTCCCAAGGTCTCTTATCACACTTTCGGTGTTAAGTATACTACCGCCTATGTTGTTTATTCATGGGTACAGAGTTTTTACCAAAGGGGATGACAATGCACTTTTTGGCATTGAGCTTGAGGCCATGACTTTGACACCAGGCATCTGTCTCAGTGAGGCCCTTTTGTAGGATGTCCACATCGTTAGGAGTTTCGATTATGGCTCCTAGTTTTCAGTCATCTGTGAACTTTGATAGCCAAAGACCTTCTGTGTTAGCCTGTACTTCAGAGAAGTAGATACCAAACAGGAGAGGACCCAGGACTGAACCCTGTGGTACTCCACTTGTCACTGGTCTGAAGTCGGATTTGGAGTCTGCTACTTTCACAGTGTGGGTTCTGTCAGTGAGCCAGTTGACAACCCATCTTGTGACATAGGGATTTATACCTAGTTTAGTGAGTTTATCTATAATTCCAGAGTGGGGGATGGTGTCGAAAGCCTTGACAAGATCTAGATAGGCTGTCTGAACCACCTTACCCTTGTCTACAGCTTTGGTGACTGCTTCAAAGAAGTCTATCAGGTTTAGGAGACATGATCTGCCTTTTACAAACCTGAACTGGGTGAAATCCAGAGTTTGGAGATTACCAGTGTCTCTGTTTATAAGTTCCATGATGATATATTCCATGGCCTTGCACACCAGGCTCTTCAGGCTAATGGGGCAGTAGTTCCCGGGGTCCATGGTGGTTCCCCCCTTGTAGAGTGGGATAACCGTTGCTGTGCACCATTCAGCAGGCACAAAGCCTGAGGTGAGGCTATGATTGAACATGGTACTTAGGTGGGGTGCTGTTGGTTCTGCAGTTCATGTAGAATGCAACCTGGGATGTTGTCTGGTCCCATGGATGCTGTGTTCCTGGCTTTGGAGAGTGTGGTTTTTACCTGTGCAGTCATGATTACAGGAACTTTGCATTCTTCCGGTATAGAGATGGGCTCTTTAGGGGGTGAGAGGGGGGTAAAGTTAGCACTGAACCTATCTTCCAGGATGTTGGCAATATCAGTTGGGTCTGTATATTTAGTGCCATTGTGCTGCAACTCAGAGCAGAGTGTTGCCATTGAGATTCTTGATATAGCTAAAGAATGCTTTGTGGTTGTCTTTAGAATCAGTGGCGATTTTGTTTTCGTAACTAGCTTTGGAGGATTTTATCAGGGATCACAGCTTCTTACTGAGGCTGACCAGGGAGCTCCTCCACTCATGGGATTTTACTCTCTTCCTTCTGTTGCACAGTTTGTTTATGGCAGGGGACCCCCAGATTGGCTTCCTTTTTTTTGGAGGATAGTGTCTTGGTTCTGTTTGGGATAGCACGATCCATGCACTCATGTAAGTGCTTATAAAGTGCAATTGTGTAGGATTCAGTAGTCATAACTGTATTGTCCATCTGCATGGGTGTCATGAAGTTCACCACTTCTGTCTTAAGAAGCATGAAGTTGGCTTTGGAGAAATTTTTTTACCATGGTTTCCTTAATGGGGGGTGTAGGCAGGATGTGGATATCTAGGGTAATTAGCTTATGGTCGGATTGGATCAATGAAGCGTTGACTTCAGGTGTGGAACACTGGTTACTCATATTGGTAATGACTAGATCTAGGATATTGTTGCCCCTGGTGGGGTTGTGGATAAGTTGATCAAGGGCATTGGAGTTTATGAATTCTAGAAAGCGTTGAGCAAAGGAGTTGGTACATGAGTAGTTTTCCCAGTTAATGGTGGGGTAGTTGAAATCGCCCATTATTAGGGTATTTGGTTGAATCTTAATATTTTCCAGTACATCAAGAAAAGAGGAGTGGGAATCCTGGGGCATGGTGGGTGATCTGTAGCAAGCTACAATTTTGATTGCAGTTTTGCCCAGAGTTAGTTGCACTTGGATAACCTCAGCTGCATTATTCTGAGCAACTAGCCTGGAGGTGTGGATATCCTTAATGAATATGGACACACCTCCAACTTTGGTGTTCCGGTCCAGGTTACATGGCTGAAAAGTGTGGTAAGAGTTGTAGCCTGGTAGTGCAGGGGTGCTCTCTGGAGCCTTGAACCAGGTCTCAGTCACTGCACAGATATCGAAGGTCTCCATTTTAAGGAGTGCCTCGAGTGAGTGCATTTTGAGATTCAGACTTCTACCATTGAGTAGCATCACCTTCAGTTTTTGCTTGCCTGTTCCTGTTACGGTGGTGAATTTGACATTTGAACCTTGCCTGAAAAAGGCACTATAGGGGCGGCAAGAACCTTAGCCAGTATCCAGAATCCCAGGGGTGACAGGTGCTGGCCATCTCTGGCAAAGTATCATGGTCTGTCAACCATGTCATCCCAGGCAGACAGATACTGGATCCCTTTAGAATGGCACCAGAAGCTTAGCCAATTGTTGAAGTCAATCATGTTGTCCTTGTACTGCAGCATCATTCTGATTTGATTTCAATAACTGTCTGTCTTTCTGGTGTCGTTCTATGGGAATCCAATATTTGTCAGCTTGGGAGAACATGGTCAACAGACCACATTGTTTTGCCAAGGATGGTCTGCACCTTTCCTCTCTTGGCTTTTGAATACTGGCTAAAGTTTTGTCTGCCCCATAGTGCTTTTTTAAACAATGTCAAATTGACAAACCTATAGACATAGCAAAATCAACTCAACAAAACTTCAAGGTGTTACTGCTCAATGCTAGCAGAATAAATAAAAAAACTACACTTCCTCCAAGCCCTCCTCACACTTGAAAATATAGCTATCTGTGTAGTTACTGAGACATGGTTTAAAGTGGCAGAGAATACCCTCCAGTGGAAGATTTCAGTGCCTTCTACACTTTTAGACCAGTAGCTGCACAGACAAGGGCTAAAGGTTGAGGTGTCTCAATATACAGCATTAACAAGCATACCCCAAGGGGTGGTCAAGCAGGATGACATACTGGAGTTCCTCCATGTGCAGATCACCACAAACTCCTGCCCCATATCCTTGACAACTATAGGCAGCTCTCTATGTCCCAAGAAGCTCACAATGCGTGCTTGGACCTACCAGAGCCACTTAACATCCAACTTAACATCCTACTATTGGAAGACTTTAATTACCTTTCTTAAGATTGGGAATCCTACATGGCCTGAAATATACAGGCACAGAGATTCATGGACTTCATAAATACAAAAACCCAAGTCCAGATAGTGAATATGGCCCCTAGAGGCTCCAATATACTGGCCGTCATGCTCACAAATATGGGAGAAGGCTGCATTCCAACCCCCAGCGTCTCACCCCCCCCCCAGTAAGGTCCAACCGTAAAGCTGTCTCCTTTGAAATCAAAAGCAACTCCATAATCCTATTAAAACCAGTAATAGTTAGGAATTATTCCAAGACAAATTGCCTGTTATTAAGTGATGGTTTATCAAAATGTAATGCTCCTCCAAACCCAAGGGATATGCCAGCCTATGCTGAATTGCTCTCAGAAACACTGTACAGCCATGTCAATGCCTGCATACAGGCTGCTGTAACTACCAGAAGTAAACTCAGAACTAGCTCCAGAAACAAACCGCCCTAGTGATATCCCAAATTAAACAGGATATACAACAAAAGGAAAAGGTTATAGCAAAAATCAAGTAGGGTAATTTCTATAAAGATAAAACTTTCTCATAAAAGTAAATAGTCATCTAAGAGGGCTAATTAGGCCAAGTAAAGCGAACTTTGTCATTAAGATATACTCCCAGGTGAAAGATAAAAATAAAGGCTTCTACAGCTATGTCAGAAACCTCAAGGGCAACACATAGCAATGTGCTGAACTGTTGGTTAATGGTGCCATATTCACTGAGCCTGGTAATATAGTGAATCTGTTAGCAGACAAATTCAGTTCCAGCTTGACCCCCTCTCACTCCCAACCTTCTCTCAATAATACCTAAGCCCTCCAACTATAACTATGGAGATTCTATTGGTTGCACTCACTAAAGCAAGGAAAATAGCCTCAATGTGCCCCAATAACATGCCAGGATGCATCCTGAATAGTCTAAAATATGAATTTTTAGGACCCCTGGAGCTATTATTTAACTATAGCCTTAAAACTGGCTTTGTGCCACATGAATCGAAAACTGCGACAGTCATCCCCATTCATAATGGAAGACCTTCAACAGATCCTGGAAACTTTAGACCCATTACTCTAACTAGTCTTATTTGCAAAGCCATGGAAAGAATTATTGTGGAAATTATCAACCAGGACATAAGAGACCTTCAGACACTAGATCCATCCCAGTTTGGCTTTGTTAAAGGAAGGTCATGCTTACTGAATTCGATGGACTTCTTTGAAAAGGTCACTAAGGCAATAGTTGAGGGGAAAGCCATGCATACTGAGTACCTGGATATGAAGTTTGATATAATACCCCATTTGGATTTTGCCAACCATAACTCTGAATTGTACAGATTTTTGCAGAATGTCCAGATGTTTGCCTCATATTTGTGGTCCATTTTTCATAAAATTCTGGTTTTCTGGCCAATTAGTGGCAAATCATTAAAGACTGAAGTTAGGAAATAATGACAGACATTTGAGTTTCCGACTTCATACCCTTCAGAAAATTCATGTTAATGCAAAACCTGTTAATCTGTCAACTTTCTAAGTTTGTAAGAGCAATATTTAAAAATTGTCCCTAGTATTGGACCTTTGTCCCACTTTTTCTCATTGCTTTGTCCAGATTTATTGCTGTAAGAGGTTGAGAAGTATGTTGTCAACAAACTCACAGAACTAGGACTAAACCCCTTAATAACACACTGGATAGCTAGCTGGCTCACTGATAGGACCCATGAGGTTAGAATTAATGAGACCACCTCTAAAAAGAGGCATTCACCAGTCGAGTACCTCAGGGCTCTGTGACAGGCCCACTCCTCTTTAGGATCTACTTCTTTGGATGTCAAAGCCAGTATCTGAGGCCTCTGGTTAACAAAGTTCACAGGGAGCATCAGTGAATGCCCCCAAGATAAGAACACTCTTCAGAAAGGTCTAATACAGACAGACGCTTGGTGCCAAAGCTATGACTTAAAACTCAATACAAGATATGCATTATAGTACCTTTTGCGAAGTATACCTCCCTGGGTAAATGCATCATGAAAAAAACCTTTAAAGTTGATTTTCTATTAAGAGAACAGGGAACTCATTTAGAAAGTACCCTGCCTTCGACCAACACGTGTCCAAAATAGTAATAAAATTCTTCTATGTTGCTCAACTTATAAGCAAGTTCATGGTATTGAGGCCATTGTACTCAGCCATAATCAGTCCCATCATAGACTATAGTGCCCCTTTCAGTATGTACCTGACCAGACACATGCACAAACTGAACACTTACAAAGGTTCCTGACAAAATGAATACAAGGAGTAAACACAATGCCCTATGCTGATTCCCTCGAAGTTTTGTTTCTTTACTCTGTATTGTATGGATTTTTGAGAGGTGATCTTTACTTGGTATCCCTTGACCCTGTTTTGATGAATCTTTTGCATATCCACAAAGCAAAGAGCATCAGTACTACTAGATTAAAAGACGTAAACTTTGCTTGCCATTTAAATAGGGAATGTTGGACAGACAAATATGTCTCTCAGAGAATTCCTACCCATTTTTTGGAACAGGCTCCCCATCCATGTGAAGCAGAGTTACTCCCTAACCCTATTTAAGTGCAACTTGGACCAATGGATGTGAAACTGGAAATTTACCCTTGGTCTGGCTTCTATGCCTCTGATGGGCAGAGGCAGTCAGTAAATTACCCCCTATATTTCAGATATAAATCCAATTTGAAGGTCCCATTTGGGTTGTGTGGCTTGGCTTTTAAGTGCCCTAGAGGTCAGTAGCCTAGTATACACCTATGAACCTATTCTGCATCTTGCTTGCTAGTCAAGGTTTACATTGCCGGTGTGCATCTGCACTTGTCAGCTGGTAGTTAAAGCATGCATACAAAACTGTATTCAATGCACAGCATGCATCAGATAATATGAAGCTGGCAGTAGCTGCATGCCATGGATAACTCAGGCTTTGAATTAATAATATCATACAGAGTTTAGTTATTAAACATTGTCCTGCTTTAATATTTTGTGAGTTGTTTGCTTATCTGGCCCTTGAATAAGATAACTGGAACATGTCTTTGCAATTTTTGCTGGTTGTCTATTCACATTACAGCTACTACAAGACAGATTTCAGCATCACTGTCTTGTGGCTGGTATATACCATGCATTCACTACTGCTGTTGGCACTGTTACTCATGTGTGTATCTAGCCAGAGCCTAATGTTTGTTCATAGCTGTTTGGAGAAGCAGGGAGGGTTACTATTTGCTGCTTGGTTAGGTTTCTGCAGACGGAAGCTTCTTAAAATGATCCTTAAGAGACTTAAAGTAGCCTACTATAGAACAGTCTGCAGTGGACTTTGCCACAGCTGTTAAGCTGATTTTATTTCCTCTGTTTTGTTATTAATAGTACAATCACTTCTAGGGGGGTGGTTATTGTCCTGAGTGATATGTATTATTTTATAGTCTCTTTGTGATTTATTTGGCTGATGGCACTGCTTTAAGGTTCCTTTTCCTGCTCCCAACTGCCTGTCATTGTGAGGTTGAAGAACATTTTAACTTGTTGATCTGCCATCTTTCTTAAGGATTATATGGAAAGTAAGGTGTTATGCTATCAAGGCAGTATCTTTAATTTGCTCATCTGATGACTAGAGTCATGTGAAACCTTTGAGTGGTCTTATTTTTTTTTGAATGCACTAGCCCTTTGCGATTTCATAAGTATAGTCTTCTGATGAAGCATTTGGAAGATGCATTTTTATTTGCCCTTATAACAACATTACTAAGTGAAATGCCAATGACTGGCATTTTTGACAAAGTGTTGGAGAATTTTGTATACTCTAAGACTGCTACTGGGGTTCTGTACTTTCTCCCAAGATGTAACAGCCTTGTGGTTATGTTAAATAGAAAGCGTAAGAGTACAACCTGCTGCAGGAAAGTATGGGAGACATTGCCCTCCCCCACAGAAAAATATATAAATGTTACATTCTGTGAAAAAATATTTTTTTTTACTAATTTAACAGTGCTTTCAAATATTTTGTTTTTGGATAGTTTACTTTTAGCTTGCTGGACTGGTAAGTTGCTGAGCAGCAATGCAAGCTTCAGTATGGATCCAAGGATTCTTCTGTTGACTTGTTGGGTAAAACTGGGATTCCATTTATTTACCTAAGATGTCATACTATCTGGGTCTTATTTCATCTTGCAGTTTTTTTTCATAACAGAGCTGGAAAATGATCACTTTTGTGGATTCCATATATTTGTCAATTTAGGAGCAGAGTGTCTGCTTGCATTGACGTTTACACTGACCTCTACTATTTTGGATACTAATTTTATCTATTAACTACAATTTTTTTTAGACCTTATATGTAGTTTTATGGTTCCAATCTAATAGATATAACTGATTATCCTAGAAGCATTTCCTGACTATTAGACAGTAACAGAGTGCAATTACCAGGACGTATTTTAATTCTTGACAGAGATTTATGTCATTTTCCAAGTGAGCTTTTAATATTCAAGGCATTCTTTTGACCCTCAGCCATTGTCATTCCCCTGCAGACCCGATGGGCAGCACTGTGGCTTTCTGGAGCATGTTGGCTCAGTGTTGGGATCTCTGTCTCACAGATCCAGGACTAATGGTTCAGGCCTGACTTTAGTCATTGTCTGTATGGCATTTCATGTCCTCCCTATCTCTGCCTGGATTTTGTCCAAGTACTCCCGCTTCTTCCTAACTACCAAAAACATACTTCATGTTTGCTACATATTTGTCCATGTATAAAGATATTCCCCTGGATTTACTAATCTTCCATGCAGGACTAGTCTAGTCCTGCATGGAAGCAGACATTTAGGAGGAGGACGGTAGCGCGCCAAGCATATTAATGAAGGTACGCTGCCTGACCTCCTAATCCTACACTGAGTGTGGACGAGTGCAGGGGTTGTGTCTGAGAGCAGTGCTCTCAGAATAAACATGCCCCTGGAAAGTAGAGTAGCAGTAAACTGTAAATAAATGAGCGAGACCGCTCATAGGTGCCCACATATCCCCACCAATAGTCCCCCATGTGTACAACAGGAACAGTACATATAAATAAAACGAAGAAACCCTTTTATATATATTTTTTAAAACCCCGAGTACAGCTAATCGTAGGTGAGCGGGCTTGCCCATTGCTTAGCTACAGTAAAAGCAGTTTAAAAGGCTGAAGAGGATAACAAGGAAGATATATGCAAATAAAGCAGCACAGCAATAGTGTAGTGGTCAGAGCATCTGCCTAACAAGTAGACATTCTCAGTTCAAGTCCCACTGCAGCACATCCCATTTTTGATGTGAAATCTGTATATGAACATTTTTTGACATTGTTTGCTGTATAACCTACTAAATAACATTTAAATGCGAACTAGAGTACTGCATTAAATGCACATGTGAAGTGTCAGTGTCATAATGAATAAAGAACTAGTAAGCAGGTTTAAGCACAAGTAAGCATGGATAAGCACTAGTAAGCATGTGTTTTTGCGTGGGGGTAAGCATTGCCTACACAGATTAAGCAAAGTAGAAGCTAACTAAGTGTAAGAAACTGTAACCAGAGGTTAGCAGCGCTTACCAATGCGCAAACCCACCCAGACCTGCGTACAACTGCTTTAAAGTGCCTTAATCACTCTGTACCCAATGGCCCATGTTCTGCCCAGCAACAAAATAAACTGCCTCTGCAAGGTTCAAACTCAGGACCCTTTACACTATAGTCACAGTAGTCAACCACTAAGCCATCATAGCAATACAGATGAATGAGGTATCAGCAAACTAATCCTCACCACAGGAAAATCAAACCAAACGTGAACTATGTACAGTGTGAAGTGGTATAACCTGCTACATAACATAAATATGTGAACTGGAGTACTGCAGTAAGCATAGATGTGAGGTGTTATTGCAATAAAGTGTACAAGTCCCCAGGTCCCTATACAGTGTATGTACACATGAATCACAGATACCAGACACATATATAACCTGTAATGAAGAATAAATCACTGCCAAAAGGCAAATATAGTGCAGATTAACTATTAAGCAATGCTAACTGCAGCTCAGCTCAACTTAGTAAAAGTAAGCAATGTGTAGGGGAGCCAATCCAATCTGCCTAGCAGTATACCCTTTTAAGCACTGCCAAACTTAGGTAAGCAGGTATGCCCATAGCTTAGCCTTTTCAAACCCAGCCAATCACGGAAAAGTGTAACTGGATATTTAAACCACACTGGCGGGAATATGTTCCATAACATGTTAAAGCTTCCTACTGCAGGCAGAATGGCTGGTGTGGGTGAAGGCACTCATTTTAGAGCGCAGCGCTGGGGCATCCAGTAGTCAAAAATCATGGTATGGCTCCTGGTAAAACACCATGAGGAGAGACTACTGCAGGGCCAGTACCAGGGCTCACAGTATAAAATGGAGGCCTGGGGACAGTCTCGCCCGGGACCTCACCAGTGCCACAGGTATCTCTCTGACTGGTGAGTAGGTCAGGCACCACCATGCTGACCTGAAGCATTGGAGGGGGATGTACTGGAACAGTGGATCCAGGAGTTTTGCAGATGGCCAATTCCCCTTGTACTGAGTAAGTACTCATTCCACTGAGTAGTTAAGAATTGCCTAGCTTGTGTATACTATGGATAGGTACAGCTAAATATCACTGTATTCCTCCGAAAGCTGCAGATGAGTGGGCTGTGAACCAGCAAGCCCATGATGCTAGGTTGCAAAGGCTGCATCGAGAGGCAGGTTAGTAATTAGTCTGCATGTACTGTCATACCAAATATATATAAGAGCCTCAGAAAATGTTATACCAGTAGGAATAAATGTGTAATAGTCTATGAATAAAGGTATAATCCATGTAGTGCTTCTGTTTACTCTTCTATCATATGTTGGTGAACTGTTGCATACTATAAATAGCACTGTTGTAGTTTAAGCAGTGTCACCCTGACTGTGGTATTCAGATAAAATGTGTATGAAGTCCTGCATAACAATGTTGGAAGTGCCAAGAGGTCAGTCATATTGTACAAGTGAGGGAGACCGAGATAGCAAACAGTAGGAAACTTTACTTCAGTTCCCTAATAGCACAGTATATTGTGATGTTAGCTATAATTTTTTGTCATACACAGCAGGGGGTTGAATCCTGGGAGAGCTACTAAGTTGAATGCATAACCATACCCCACAACTGTACAGATTTTGTAACAATTTTCAGATAGAAAGCTGTATGCATATTTACACCCAACAACTGTACAGAATTTGACAGAATGTTCACATTGAAAGTCATATGCATATTCATACCCCACAACTGTTCCAATCTGTCCAGCATGTTGGATAAATGGCCCATATCACCAGTCTGGTACCCCGTTCCTCTAAAAAATCAGTATGATGATCCAAGAAATGTAGGCAGCCATTAATGGCATATAACTGATAGTCAAACGTGTACATAGTCAGAGAATGTATATGAAAACAAACCTGTCATTCTAGCACCTCACCCAAAGTGTATGAGAGCAATTCTCAACATATGTTGTATTAACTCCTGCATCTTGTCATGCCTGTATATAAGACACAGGTCCCGTATATAATAATCTATAAACATACCAGTGTACAATATAAGGCCATTGGGTAGTATAATAATACATGTAAGGGAAAGATCATTGCAGTGACTAAGAATGTTGTGAAAACTACAAGGATATATTAGTTGTTAATTGAACTCTCACTCTCACCCCTACCATATGTGTAAAATAACCCAATGACAATTCTCAACTGGTATGTGTACACTCCAAACTTTTGTTGGGACATATGTCCTAATGGTTTATGAATATTCACACCTGTTTCTATGCATGTGTCATGTTAAAATACACCCATATTGGTGGCTTGTTGCCTTCAACGAAACCTACATGCTCTTGTAATGGCCACTGTTGTTCCATATATGCATGTGTTCTGCTTGCTCTGCAACTGTGTTAAATCTGGTGTTTTGGGTTAATGGGAATGCCTATGCATGCTGTTATAACTAATCCTGAATGCTGTTGACTGTTACTAACCCATATCTGTCATAAACCTGCTACAACATAGCTGGTATGGGAAGCCCGGTCCCAGCAGACCCACCTGTCCCACCTCAGCTGGCCATGGCACCGGGCCGCAGCACATCTGGGGCCCAGCCTGAGACCTCCTTCTCCATGGGCCCTGTGCCACCTTTGGGTGAAACTGCTGCAGGGGATGGGGCTCACCCCCCTTGGAGTGGGCGCGGAGGGGAACCTGTCACCCGCCAACATGCCTGGGCTGTGGTGTCTAGGGAGCTCGATCTGGAGATTCAAGACTGGGTACGCCAGCTTGAGGGCCGAGTGGCGCAATTAGAGGGTGAGCCTGCCCCTCCTACACAGCCCCCAGTACAGCCAGCTTTGGGGCCGTGAAGGTGCAGTGGCGACTGCCCATGGGTGGCCACCTCAGTGCCATTGTTTCCAGTTGGAGGCTCATGGGCTTGCGACTTCCAAATACCCCTCCCCGTCCAAGGTGTTTACCTCCCACATGTGTCATATACTGCCCCTGTATGCATCTTGTCTGTCTTGTCTGTCAACCTACCTGACCTACCTCCCAAAATATACCTACTACCTCTCCCCAACAACCCACTCTCACCTGTAAATAAAAAAAAAAAAAAAAAAAAAAAAAAAAGGGCAATCTGTTCCCACAAAAAAATCTCGCCCCATACATAGCTGTCCATTTTGCACACATGTCCACTGGTCACATGTAATCTGGTCTAATTGGCATCAAAATTAATATATGTTGTCCTCACCCCTTTCCCAGGGGATTGAGGGTCCAAATGCACCACCAAATTCAGTGTATATGCACAGCTGCTGCTGTAGAAGAAATGGGCAGCTATGGACCTATCCTATACCCTTACTGCACATGCCTAGCTATTTTCCCTATTGTCTTACCCTCTTTGTGCCCTTTTTTCACCACATTCCTATCAACCCCTTTTTCTTTTTTTTTAAAGAAATTAGTGTGAGAGTAAGTGGCAGTAAGCACTTTAAGCAGCAGTAAGCATGTTTGTGTGAGCTTGCACTGGGGTAAGCTATGCCTACACAGGTTGAGCAATTCCGAAGCTAACTGAGTTTGAGAAAACATAGGCGGAGGTTAGCAATGCTTGCCATCGGGCAAACCCGTGCAAACATGCTTACAACTGCTTAAAAGTGCCTTAATCACTCTGTATACAATGGGCTGTGTTCTGCCCAGCAACCAAATAAACAGATCTTGCAAGGCGCAAACCAAGGACCCTACACACCCTACACAAAGTGATGCACCACTAAGCCATGACAGATACACAGAAATTCAATGTTTTCAGAAACATATCATCCAGTCCTTTCATGCAACAGTACAGAGAATGTATACCAACACTTAGATATGTGGTAACTATATTAAAATCTAAACAGATACAACATATATATATATATATATATATATATATATATATATATATATATATATATATATATATATATATATATATATTGTTTTACTAACTGTATATACATACATATCACTATATATGCACATATGTACATGCATATGCCTAACTCGACACATATATGTATCTACTCCTACATGTCTACACATACACAGCACGTTACATATGTGTACGCAGATATATATCTATGTAGTTATATACGGACATAGTCATATATATGTTAGCAGATATATATACATCTATATAGGTATATATGGCCATACATCTGTAGATAGCAATGGCAGATTAACAAATACACATATGTCCACATACACCATTAATGGGGTTGAGAGGCCCCACACACTATACGTCTTATACGAAGAGGCATCCCCCCAACAGCCAAACATGTGCACCCTGCAATACACTACCAAGTACAGTCTGCCTCCCCTAGGACATGTAATATGTGGAAGCCATCAACATCACCAGGATACAGATACACAGACACAGATATGCAGATACAGATATACATATATGTGTGTGTGTATATATATATATATATATATATATATATATATATATATATATATATATATGTGACTACACAAACACACACAGATTATGTACAGTAAGATACATATGTAGATGGTGCACACAACATGGAACAGCTGCCATGCCTACAGTTAACACCTGAACAACTGGACACTGTATGGGCCTCCCATACAAATGTCAAAAGTTGCCTGCAACATATACCCATAGAAAGGCCATAAGAAAGACACCACACACAGGTTTGCAGAAATGGGAATCCTTTAATTGTGTACTATAACAGTTCTATATGCCATGTCATGTAGCTGTTCAGATACTGACAACCATATAAACAGAGTACTGCAACTGTGAAACAGTTACACTAATACAGTAGTCTGGAAAGTTTCACAACTGTTGCTGTCCAGACCAAGCCCTTCAGATTGTACAATAGTAAAGACAGATTGGGCCACAGGATTCCAAACAATCAGCAGTAAGTAATGCAGGTGTGTAGTTCAGCAGCCTCTATCTATACTCTGTACAAACTCAGTAGAAGGTAAAGACATTTTGTGATCAAATGGGTTGTAACTGGTAAATAACAAGGCATAATTGACACCGACAAACAGAACAGTCTGTATGGCAGGAAGCAGTAGGCTTGCAGTACCCCAATTCATGTATGTAATGTCAATATAGGTGAAGTATATGGCACTGTGCAGCCAAATACTTTGTGGCAGCTCACCCCTGATACCCCCCACATTTTGTAACAGCCTAGGTCATTTATGGTGCTTCCCACCTAGACTGAATAATACAGGCCCATATACCACTGTTACATACACTGGCATCTGCAGTGCATAAGGGCACACGTATTGTGTAGGTGATTATCATGCATATATGGCCCCAGCCCCACTGTATGTGTGGGGGATACAACAGTGAACTAATGGCAGCAATGGCAGTGTGATATACTCACAGCCCATTACAGAACAACCCCCAACAGCATGACATATGTGCAAAGCTTGGTATGTAGATGGAGGACAGAGGCTAGAACACAGGCACATATGTGGAACACTGTTGCCATACATTAAGCAAGGTGCTGGTGCAACAGGACAGTCTGCAACATACCTTTAGTCAGGGATTTGAGGTTAGAAACAGAAATGGATGTAGCCATGTACTGATAGCACACAACACACACACTGCCAGTGTAATATCTGACACAGGACCTGTGTGGTGGATGGACATCACATGATAGGCATACCTCTGTCCAGCAAGAGGATAGGCCCACAGTAGTGAGCAATGCAGACAGACTGCATTCCAAGGTAGACTAGTATGTACACACACACACACCCTGTAACACCAGTACTAGACAAAGCATAACCCAACTCTATTCACAGTCTGTCTGTAGGTCCTAATCCTCCTACAAATATGTGGCCACTCTGAGTGTGCAGGTTCTCCTGTAAGAGGCATTGCTACCTGCTGTTTGTAACACTGATGCCCACACACAGGAAGGATGTCCATCACACAGGAAATGTAAAGGGACCATGCCCACATGCTGTAAGAATTTATAGTGGGTGGTTGCCATGACAGTGGTAATCGGAAGTAGTACACATGTATGACTATATATAATTTATAGTGGCTGATTGCCATGACAGTGGTAATCAGAAGTAGTACACATGTGTGATTATATATATATATATATATATATATATATATATATATATATATATATATATATATATATATATATATATATATATATATATATATATATATATATATATATATATATATATATATATATATATATATATATATATATATATATATATATATATATAAATATATATATGGCTATCTGGATAAGTATATGTACATATATTTCCACCATATGTCCTGGACATGGAGAGTAGCCCTACCCCAGTCCCTATAGTTCCAAATTCGTAGTGCAAGGGGATATCAGGTATGTATAGCAGGTATATTACTAGACTATTGCTACTGTCATTGGGATTGTCTTCACAGACATGGTGTGTGTGGAAGGTGACATCTGCTTATAACATGTGTGCCATTGGCTACTGACAGCCATCCTAAGGAAATCATTGTAAAGTACCGCCGCTAGCATGTAATGCCCCTGTGGAGTGCAGCAGAGATATTGGCCAATATATGTGGAACTTTGGACACACCCTGTACAGTCCATCACACAGGAAATGTAAAGGGACCACGCCCACATGATGTAGGGGTTTAGAGTAGGTGGTTGTCATGACAGTGGTAATTGGAAGTATTACATATGTGTAATTATATATATATATATATATATATATATATATATATATATATATATATATATATATATATCTGGCTATCTGGATAATAATATGTACATATATTTCCACCATATGTCCTGGACATGGAGTGTAGCCCTACCCCAGCCTCTATAGTCCCACAGTCGTAGTGCAAGTGGATGTCAGGTATGTATAGCTGGTATATTAGTAGACTATTGCTACTGCCATGGGGATTGTCTTCACATAAATTGTGTGTGTTGGAGGTCACATCTGCTTGTAACATGTGTGCCACTGGCTACTGACAGACATCCTAAGGACATCATAGTAAAGTACCGGTTCTAGCACGTAATGCCCCCGTGGACTGCAGCAGAGATATTGACCAATATATGTGGACATTCTGACACACTCTGTACATTCCAGAGGTGTACACATAACCTCTTAGTGCTAAACATATGTACCATGCCTGACAATATGGATGTAGCCAGCCATGTAGATGGGTATAACACATAACGACTGGAATACATTTGCCACTATAGGTTATACATTCACACACCCCTGTCTGGCCTGACACATAACTGCTGGTACAGGGGTTCCATGGCCACATACGACCCACTAGATATTGACATACATCTGTACAGCATAACACTGCCCTGTCTGACATACATGACTGTTAAGGGAGGCCCAGTAGCAGTACATCTGGCAAGTATCTGCACATGACATCTCACTGGGTAAGTACACTAGGCTGCTAGGCATGTAACAATGCACTGTGCAGGCTACAGGCAGACTGGCTCAACATTGGCCTACATCTCGTATGGGGGAACGCACATGTACCTGGATATATATCAGGCTCAACAGGCATGTCACAGCACAGGGTAAGATACACCTGTGTGAAAGTGCATAACCACAACCAATGTAAACACAGACAAAGCCACATATGGTAAGCTAGCATATTATTACAGTATCTGGACTATCTGTTCTACACCATCCTCATATGTGCCACTCACAGAATGACCCTACATATACTGGGCTGCTACACAGTTTGGTCTGATGGCTGTCTGTGGTATGGGACATGTGTGTGTATGGCCCTACAAACCTGTATGACAAAATGGTAACATACAGTGGGGTAGCATGTAACATCAGATAGAAGGGGAGCTAGAACATTGACATCTACCACAGTCTGTACACAGGCTAATGTACATATTAACAATACACACACTGCCGACATTCACCATCATTACACAGACCTCAGTACTGTACAAACATCCACAGAATGTCCAGGCTATGTCATGAAATATAACCCCTACTGTACATGACATGTGGCTATCTGATATATCACTGGCTTGTTATCAGATATGATGACACTATTTATGGTGTACAGCACATATGCACCACTTCATGCACGACATATGTACAAAGGTTGGCAGAGGTGTGGCTAACAGCACATACACAGGGCCAATATAGACATGTTGCTGTGATAACCTCATAAATTTACCATTGTAATGGGGTTTGTTGCAACATATGTCCTATGAGGGATATGAAGTCAGTAACTGTCACGGCCTTCACCATCTACAGACTGCAATCCTCACACTACATTCTGCATACCACAGATAGATGCACTGTGGTTAAAACATGAGACCAAACACACAATACTGCCCAGTCTGCAGATGATCCTGCATATGGGGATTCCTCAAATACATGGAACTGACATAGCAGGTATTGCGACATGTACGACAGGCATATCCAGAAAAACACTGTTAAACCAACATTACTCCAAACGCAGTATAGCAGCACTTACAGTCTGTAGTCAGGTCAGTCACATCCCCCTCCTGTTTGTTGCCCTCTTCCCACAGTGTATGTTGTTAGAGGTAAATCCCAATCCAGCTGAGATGCTGTTTGCCAAACAGCAGATCTAGTTCCTGCTCACAGTGACTGAAAAGGGCCAACACCACCATGATGTTCCTAGGTATTGGAGTGTGTTTCCATGCATTTGGCTATGGGAATGTTACCACAGCTGTTCCACAATCAATCAGCTAGGGGAGGGCTGCAATTCATGCAGAGGTCATCAGCTGATCATGAGCATCACTTAAAATACACATGCTGCTGTCTAAGCAAAGCAGGTGTGGGCCTCCACATCTACCAGAGAGGGGGTTGGGGAGTCAAGCAGAGGCAAATACATGTCAGAGAGGGGTGGGAGAGTAAAACTGAAGCATGTTTGTGTCACACACTTATCAGCACAGAGTATAAAACCCCTGACAGCTATGTAGTGCTATCACAGTTCAATGCAGTTATTGGATGTGCCACATGGGTTACTTGCTGTGGGGCACTCAGAATATATATGTTATGGTGAGTGACATCTGCAACAGGGCTACGGTAGCCATACGGTAAGTGATGTACATGTGCCTGTCTGCATGAACAGGTGCCAACTTCAACACAGGCACACTCACACAGGGATGCACACACATTGACACACTTGGCAGGGCCAGGAGTGCAGCTCATCACTAGTGGGATTGCCACAACACATCAATGTGCAGGTATCACATGCACCACATGAGTCATATGGAAGTCGTATAGGCAAGGAGTATGAGGAGGTGTCAGACATCGGACAGCATGCTTCAGTATGCCCTGGGGGGGTTGTAGTGAGTGTGGATGTGGACATACACACCATATAACACACACACAAACACACACACGGTGCCAGTTCTGACATGCATAGGTGCATGTCTGCATGGGTGTGTGGTGGTCAACTGTGCCAGCAGATGGTACAAGGGTAGGTGATGGATATACTTTGGCATCAGGCCACATGGCAATGGTCTGCATTGTGGCTCAGGCCTGTAGTTTCTGCATTTGCCCATACAGGTGGGTATTGCATCCCCCATCTAGTCACCTGAGTGACTATTGTGTGTGGTCAGTGTTGTGCATCACTTGCCATGTATGTGTTCCTTAGCACATAGATAGTGTCTGGGATGTGCACACCTCCCACATGCATATACAGTGACATATGCTACTGTACCTGGGGTGTCTGGCCCATGTTGTGAACACAGAGTATCATCAGATGTGTCAATCTTGCCCACCTGTGGCGGGAACTGGTAATGGGCAGCAGGTTTACCCTGCACCTACATTGATAGCATGCTAACATCATTCTCTGATGTCAGTGTCATCTGTCCATACAGGGCATGTTGTCAGGCATGGTATGTCCATTGTGAGTCACATGTGAAGGCAACATAGGTGGTGCTGGTGTTCATGGGGGAACATGGTGGAGGTGCACTGTCTGCATGTACGTGCATATTGGACAGATGGGCAGGGTGACATGCCTTCTGTAGCCCACTGCTATCACTGCATAGTTACTATCAGTGGCCAATATGCAGTGTACTACCCACATATTGGTTATTGCCTAGGCATGTGTGTGAGTATGACACATGAGTTGACTGTGTGCTCTAGGTAATAGTGGGGTTGCTAACTGTGATTGGCTGGTTTTGATGTCACATGTATGGGTATGGCTTTGCACCCCAGCCTCTCAGCTAATTTACATCTGTTATCCCTGTATGGTTAACATTGTGATATATAGTAGGGCCACCATAAAATAAATAAGCAACACCCCCTTTGCATTGTCCACACTCACTTCTGCACAGCATATGAGTTACAAGCACACACACCTGTCATGTCTGGGAGTAGAACCTCTACCTAGCTAGTTTATTACACTCACTTCTACACAGCATATGAGTTACAAGCACACACACCTGTCATGTCTGGGAGTAGAACCTCTACCTAGCTAGTTTATTACACTACAGTACTATGCAGTTATAGTACGCACCACGGACATTACTGGAGTACTTCTTCCCAAAGGTGTATTTCACAATGTATGATATTAGCAGGATTACCAAACTAGGGCACGTCAACTATACTGCAAATGACTAGCCTAAAATGCATTGCTCCCTACACAAATAGTGCGACACACACAAAACATCCACAACTGACATGTGTGGGTATAGAACCCCTGACAGGTCTATAGCACACTACAGCATAGAGCTGTTATAGGACACACCACAGGGATTACTAGTGAAAACCCTTCCCCAAAGGTGTATTTCACAATGAATTACAACAGCAGGATTACCAGACTAGGGCATGTCAACTGTACTGAGAGTGACTAGCCTAAAATGCATTGCTCCCTACACAGACAGTGAGACACACACAAAACATCCACAACCAACATGTGTGGATATTGACCCCTTGACCAAGGCCTATATCACACTACAGTATGGAGCAGTTATAGGTCGCAGTACAGGGATCACTACAGAACTTTTTCCACAAAGTTATATTTCGCAATGACTGACATCAGCAGGATTGCCAAAGTAGGACATTTGAAATGTACTGCAAGTGAGTAGCCTATAATGCATTGCTCCATATACAGACATTGAAACACACACAAAACATCTAGAACTGCCATGGGTGGAGATGGAACCCTACCACCGTTTTAAATCACCCTACAGCAGTACGCAGTTACATGATGCGCTACAGAGATTACTGAGCTATAACCTTCCCAGAGGTGTATTTCTAGGTGGGTGACATCAGTAGCCTTGCCAAAGTTGAGTATATGAATTCTAAGGAGTGTGAGTACCCTAAGAAGTATTGTTCTTTACTCAGTCAAAGTTAGACAGAGTCACACGGACACACAAATTCACACATACAGTTACCAGGTCTGGGGTTGGAACATCTGCATAACTACATTATTACACTACAGCAGTACACAGTTACATGATGTGCTATGGAGATTACAGGGTTATGAATTTCCAAGAGGTGTATTTCTAGGTGAGTGACATCACCAGCCTTGCCACAGTTGAGTATATGAATTTTACGGAGTGTGAGTAGCCTAAAAAGCATTGCTTTCTACTCAGTCAGACACACACACACAAACACCAAGTCTGGGGTTAGAACACCTACCTATCTACTTCATCACAAAACAGCAGTATGCAGTTACAGGATACGCTATGGAAATTACTGGGTTATGACTTCCACAGAGGTGCATTTCTAGGTGAGTGACATCAGCAGCCTTACCAAAGTTGAGTACCTGATTTGTATGGAGTGTGAGTAGCCTGAAAAGCATTGCTCTCCACTCAGTCAGACACACACAAACACAGTTGACATGTCTGGGGTTAGAACATCTACCTAACTACTTTAACACACTACAGCAGTATGCAGTTACAGGAAGCACTATGGAGATTATTGGGTTATGATTTTTCCAGGGGTGTATTTCTAGGTGAGTGACATCAGCAGCCTTGCCAAAGTTGAGTATATGAATTGTACGGAGCATGAGTAGCCTAAAAAGCATTGCTTTCTACTCAGACACACACACTTGCCAAGTCTGGGGTTTGAACACCTACCTAACTACTTTATCACATTACAGCAGTACGCAGTTACAGGATATGCTACAGAGATTATTGGGCCATAATCTTCCCAGAAGTGTATTTCTGGGTGAGTGACATCAGCAGCCTTGTCAAAGTTGAGTATATGAATTGTACTTGTAATTGTGAGTAGCCTAAAAAGCATTGCTCTCTACACAGTCGGAGACAGGCAGACATGCACACAAACACACACTCACACAGTTGCCAAGTCTGATGTTAGAACTACTACCTAACTAGTTTATCACTACAGTAGTACATAGTTATGGGAAGTGCCATGGAGATTACTGAGCTACAGCTCTCCCAAAGGTGCATTTCATTTGGATGACCTCAGCAGGCTTGTCATAATACTGCTATGGGGGAGGGTGGTGTGTGCATGGGCCATAACCCATTCATGTAGGGGTAGACATGCCACATGTGGGCACACATGGGGTCATATGTCACAGGTATGTGTCTACAGCTACTAGATGACTACTTCCTTGTACAGTCATGTTGCAGAGCTGGCACATGCACCACATAGTCTGTGATGCTAACAGATACTGGCGGCTAGTATCTGCAGTGAGTGACATCTGCACCTCATGTGTTTGGGGCCCTTTGGCTGTGTGCTGGGTGGGACAGGCCAGCATGGCTCCTTGTCACAGTCACCCTCTTCCATACATCTATGTCCGTCTACCTTTGGCTTATTATAGTGTGTTGTCCTTACATATGTCTGTATTCCTATTCATTGAGTGTGCAAGGCAGCAGTGGTGCATACTGACATGTATGTGTACTAATAACTGCAACTGCCAGATATTTCTGGTCCACTGGTGTTTGCAGACATGGCCTTCATGTGTTTAAGTGTGTGAGCATGCCCAGTATGACCTTTCAGTATGTTGTTGACTGACATTGCCTTCATTCCTTTAAGTGTGTGAGCATGCCCAGTATAGCCAACTGTATTGCATGTGTGGATCAAGTCCAGGTAGTTTGTACTGCAGTGCTGATCTTTGTGTTGTACACCAACAGGTAGCATGCTGTGTCTGCAGGGTATCCATCGGTCATTTGGCACTGACTGTTGCTACATTTCTGCATAGCGGGGGAGCACCTGACTGTTTCTACATTTCTACACAGGAGTGGGGGGGCACACATTATTGTTACTATAAGTGTACGTTGGATAGGGGGAGGCACACCTGACACTTGTACACATTTGCTGGGACTGTACTGGTATGTCAAGTACTCCATTTCAGTCTGTGGTCTTACCTGTCGTGCTGGCCAGAGGCATACCAGTGTACTACAGATCTTAGATTTAATTACATACATATTAGTTTCTGACTTCCTAACCTTCACAACGTACATCCAACTGCCTGGCCTGCTGTAGTCTGTGTAGACCTGGGGGAGGGGTTACCCATAGGGCTCATTCAGAGGCCATAGTACAGCATTTGTTTGTGTTCGTCTACACCTGTCCTGCTGGCTGGGACTGTTGTTGGATATGTGAACCTTCCTGACTGGCATGTGTGGGTCTTATGGACACACATCGCTCAGCCCATTTCCTGCAGTGGGTTTTATCACCCTGTGTAGACTGGCTACTATGGTGACTCCAGTATTTGTTACAGATGTCATGGTGCCACTATGGGTGTCTACTGTCTGCTGCCTTAACATTCGGCCACCCAATTCCCTTGCATGCTCACATCCATACCATAGCTACAGGTAACAACACATTCTACTTCATTTGGCAATTAGTAGGTTGACTGATTTACCTTGAGGGTGTGCCAGACTTGAGAATGGTGCTGGAGGGCTGCCTATGTCGGATGCACACAGTACACTCCCTATACATGGCTGAGCACAGGTAGTGTCATGTAAGGCATCCCTTCTACTGTCTGTGCGAGTCAGAGAGAGGTGTCATTCCCTGGGTCCCTACTGTGTCAGTGCATATGCTATGCATTGCCTCTTTGCCAAGGCTAGGGCATACTGGGCATGCCTCCTTCTGCCTACTGAGGCAGGCTCAGGTTGTTCCTACTCTGAGTCACTCTGTGCCTGTACAGGCCTTGGCATTGGTGGGGGGCTGTGTGGCCCTGCCCCATGCTGTTCCTGCTGCAGCTGTTTTCACAGGATCATATTGTGTAGCATAGCACATACCATAACAATTTGGGTACATGTAGCTGGTGAATACTGCAAGGCTCCACCGAATGTGTCCAGACACTGGAACCATGACCTGAGCATCCCAAACACATGCTCTATTATATGTCTGGCCTGTGCATGTACCTCATTATGACGTTGTTGTTCAGGTGTGTGTGCATTTCTGATGGGTGTTATCAGCCACAGCTCCAGTGGGTACCCAGCATCCCCCACTAGGTGACCGTAGGGGATATCCACATTGGCAAATCTGTGGTACACCTGCATCAGGTGTCATATGTGTGAATTGTCATAGCTTCCAGGGCAGCCAGCACACACATTCATTATAATGCCCTAGGCATCACATACGACCTGGCAGTTGATGGAGGGGATGCCCCTGCGGTTGATGTAGACCCCATCCTGCTCACCACGTGGTGCTTTGATGCATATGTGCGTGCAGTCTATAGCACCCACTACCCCAGGATATTCTGCTATTTGGTGAAAGACATGCATATTGCTGGTCAACACCTCATGTGTGTTGAGGAAATATACGTGCTCACTGACATATGCTGACATGGCATCCAGGAACTGGTGGGATACTCTGGATGCTGATGGCTGTGAGATCCCCATGATATTCCCAGTTGTGCTTTGGGAGGTACCTATGGCTAGTATACCTAGGCCTACACATAACTTGGTATCCACTGGGATGGATTCCCCTCGGCCAGTTTGGTGTGTCAGGTGTGGCCGGAGCAGCTCAACAATTTGCTGTGGGAGGTCTCTGTCCCCCCTATAAAGCTCCACTATCTCCAGCTCATGTAGCCCCTGGTAGGTTACCCTGGGTCTATACATTCTTCTCTGTCTCCTCTCTGTGGGTTGTTCAACAGCATTCACATCCTCACCACCTTCACCCTCTTGCACATGTTGTTCTATGTTGCCTGCAGCCCTTCTCATTTTGTAGGTTTGTTTGTTACATTTCTCCGCTTGTATGCACCGGTGGTGTAGAGTGTGGAAAATCCAGAGGGGAAGGTGTTTGCTTAGTTTATAGTAGTGTTCTGGACTGGGCTGGTCTGCTGCCTGTGTAATTGGCTGATTCTGATACATTTCACCTGTCAGCTCAGCTAGTTCTTCTTGATTAACTTCCTACTGCTGTTATCCCTTCCCATTGCCTCCCTGTTAAAGCCTGTGTGTGCACCCTGCAAACGGAGTGCTCAAATGTGCAGAAAGCTGCTACTTCCTGGTTTAACTTCTTTTTTCTTGAAAAACCCGGTGTGCGGAGCGCACACCCGCTTACACTTTGCAATGAGTGCTAGGCAGGTTTAGACACACCCCTAGCTTAGCTGTGCTAAGCTAGGAGCAATCCGGAGCCACAGGGCTCCAATCCACTTACAGTATGCCTGACACCCCCCTCCATGATGTCACCTATATCCTAGTCTTGCACCCAGCTATTTATACTCTTACTCTCTTGGGACCTATCTCACACCCTGGGGAAAACTGGGATTTACTATTCTTCACCTGATTTGCATAGGATTGCCTACTAATGCAGTTACATGTCCCACACTTAGCCTCCCCCCTTAGTAACCATTACTCACTGGTCAGGTTGTCTTCTGCCTGCCATTTACTTGCATGGCAGACTACTTTTAGATAGAATGCTTACTTTAGGTTTATTTTATTATCCCCCCTCCCAATCCCATTTGCACGCCGCTGCCCTATGCTTAAACAGGCTAGATCTGAGAAAAAAAAAAAAAGTTTTTTTTCTGCATACTACGCTAGTCCTGCACACCCTGATTCCTGCTTCTTGGATGGCAAATTTACCTGATTTGCATGGTTTTCACCTGCAAATGGGGTGATTTGCATATGGGAGCTGGGGACGTGCAGCACTAGTGCTACAGCGCTCGCGCATGTCAGACTATGGATCACTCGGCCGCCATATTGGCAAAATGTCATCTAACACTAATCATGCACTCCGTGCAAGCTTTTGAGAATCTGGGGGATTGTATTTACCCTTGCTCTTGTCGCCTGGATTATGCATGAATAATGGAATGTTCATGTTCCAACACACTTATCCAGGTAACAAATGACAAATAAATAAATGTCAATTTATTAGTTTTGTAGGTAACCCATAATTGTGAAGTGGCAGGTCAGCATACCATTGACTGACTGTGTATGCATACCTGAAGTGGGAGGTAGAGCTCCCTAATGTTAAATTGCTCACTTTCATGAAAGCATACTCAGACAGAGGTTTACTATGTCTTTGTTTTGTATCCAGCTATCATGTATATCAGCAGAGATGAACATGTGGGACCTCTGCATCAGTAATCCAACCTAGAGTTTTCTTGACTAATGCAAGACCAAGTCAAAAAAAGCCTTATATTGTTTCAGACTTGTTGCATGATCCTTTTGAAGCCAAGGTAATGCCAGGCTAAATGAAACTATTAAAATATAATGCATTTGTTTTTCATTTTATTCTCTTTTGCTGATCTGGTGGCTAGGAATATGGGACTTTGCATTTCTGAATATCAAAGAACAGGGAATGTCTTTGAAATGTCTTGAATCTCCAGATGTACTAGGTCCTCTGATTAATGTGAAAAGGAAAGATGAAAGATAAGGAACTGTCCCTTTCTGATAGGATGTAACTGCTATAAAAACTTATCACTGAGGAAAATTCAGGATTCAAGGAAACCAGACATGAACGTGTATTTACAACCTTCCAGTGTTTGCTACGAATGAATAAAAAATGGTTTTACTACTTGTTTTACAAGCAGCAAGGTTTTGTCATGATCACTGTGGTCTGGTGAAAAGGCACTTTATAGAACTGTACTCAAAGAGAAGCTGCTAAGAAGGAAAGCAATGTTGCTGCTGTCTTGTTTGTTCAGGATTATATGTGAGTACTAATTATTAATGTATTTATGGTCTGTATTTCTGAAGTAAGCTAGCTAGGGAATGTAGATATCTGGAGCCTATTTTTTTGTATTCAGCCAGACTCTTTTTAGGCTTTTATAGTTAACTTCCCCGTGTGTGCCAACCATGTATATTTTACTCTGAATCTGTGCTATTTTCTTCATTATTTGTGTAAAATTTGTTTATATACATTTAAGTGACTGTGTCTGGTATTTATTTATTATAAGTAAATCTATGTATTTTTTTATCTGACAAGATAGTAATAATTATGTACATTGTTGAGTAGCATGCTGTATGACCCATGTGTCCTATAAGACTGTTAAGGCCTACTGACAATGAAAGAAATACTAATTGGTGTATTTCACATTGGATTTGTTTTAAGAGCAGTAAGTAAATGGAAGTATCTGTCTTTCTACAGAGCAGTGGCAGTCCTACCATACCAGAAAGAAAGCTACAGATAACTAATTAATTCAGCCAGCCTTCCAAGGGAAGTGTGTGTGTATATGTGAGCCAGGGTGCACTTTATAAACAAATTATTGAAACAGACTAGTGTGCAGTTTCTTGATATTACTTCTCCCTTGGTTGGCAGTACAGGGATTTGAACCAAATCAGTACCATCCATCCTGGTGCCCTCCTAACATTTGGGTGTCATATTTATGGGCAGTAGTTACAGCTCACATCTTTATTTGGTGTCAGTGATGCAGATTTATCATCACATTTGGTGGCAGTGGTGGCAGTCCCTGTCACATTGCATGACAGTGGTGCCAGTCCTGTATTACAGCACTGACCCCACATCACAATGGAGACATGTCTGGAAGAGAACTTTGACTCCCATTTGGCTGCTGATGTTTTGGACAGGTTGTCTTTGATTAATTTCCCTCTGTTTATGAGGATATAGTTATCTTATCTAGATCTGGGTATGACACAGTTCTGATTCTTAGTGGCTCTTCCATTTCATTAAGTATGTCTTCACTGAAGAAAAGATAGATTGCAGGTACCTTCTTGTCTACTGTTTATGTGACATTATGAAATTATATCTTTAAACACCAATAGACTTACTTGCTGACTGAGTACCAGGTCACCAAAATTGTTTTATTTATAGAGACTTCTTATCTGGGTGGACAACTAGTCCATTCAGGTGTTTCTCCAAATTATGAAAGAACTGGAGCTTCTTCAGGCTGTTACCACACCATTCATATAAGGGAACACAAGGTGAGCTTGGTCTTTTAGCTGAGTCACTCAATTAGATCTAAAAGTAGAAACAACTGAGGCTGAATTCAGTTTGATCACCTAATGTTACACTGCTCCATTTTAGAGAGTTGGTTCATAGGAGGTTACTAGGATAGCAGCCCATGAGCCTTTACAACCCTGTCCATGTTAATCCCAAGTATCTCCATTTGTTCTTTTTTAAGTAGTTTGCAGAATGAATTTATGAACAGACCAGGTATGTGATCAACACCAGCTACCCCTGTCCATGAGGGACAAGGCTGTCACACCAGGGGTGAATTTGCAGTCTCCCATCCAACTATCTAGGTTGCATTTGAATAAGATCAGTGAGAAGCTCTGTTTTAAGTGAATAGGAAGTCTATTCCAGAGAAGCAGCAGTTTCTAGGAGGCATATCTGTCTCTCCACCGGGATCTGTTAATGTCACAAGCTACTTGAGATCGCTAGATCAAGTGACTCTTGAGCTATCTGACTTGCAGATGTGCAGCATTTCCATTAGGGCAGGGTTGGATATTGCCCTATAGGCCAGGCACAAGTCACTCAGCAGCCTATAATATACAGAGTAATGTAACAGGACTTTGGACTTGTCCACATTGGCCATGATTTGGAGTCCCTGTATTTTCTTAGTGAGAAATTTCTGAGGTCTCTCCAGCTGCTGCATGTGTCTGGTGAGGTGCATGGAAAAAGTTGCATTATACTCTATTAGTGGTCTGATGAGAGTCAAGTACAGTGGAGTTATAAAATCCCTTGACCTGGCTGCTATGCCCTTGCTTATGAGGTGCACTACATAGAAGGCTTTCTTCACCACTGTAGAAACTTGGTGGTCAAATTCAGATTTCTATCAACCTGTGTTCCCAAGTCTTGCATCACTGGCTTGAAACTCAGGGGGTTGCTGTCAATATTGTAATTTGTAGGAAATTCCATTTTGCTAAAGGGAATAATAATGCATTTTTTTGCATTTAGCTTTAGACCATGGCTTGGGCATCAATGATTTGTTTGTGTTAGCCCTTTTTGTAATATGTTGACATTGTTGGGTGACTCAGTGATTGCTCTAGGTTTGCAATCATCAGCGAACTTGTTGAGCCAAAGGCTGTCTACTTTGGCCTGGACTTCTAAGAAATTGATGCTAAACAGTAAGGGGCCCAGCACAGACCCCTGTGGTACTCCACTGGTGATGGGTATGCTGGTGAAGGTGGAGTCATCAATTTTGACAAAGTGTGTTCTGTCAGTGAACCAGTTGGCTACCCATCTAGAAACATAAGGGTTAATCCTTATCTGGGAGAGTTTCTCAATGATGTCAGAGTGGGGAATTTGCCAAGGTCGAGATAGGCTGTGTGCACTGTCTTACCTTTGTCCATGGCTTTGATGACATTCTCAAAGCAAAGAGGTCCACTAGGTTTAATAAGCATGCACAAACACCTAAGTACCTTAACAAAGTCAAACTGGGTTGGGTAAAGCATTTGGAGGTCACCTATGTCCTTGTTGATAAGGTCCATGATAATTCTTTCCCTGGCCTTGCAGATGAAGTTGGTTAGACTTATGGGTCTGTATTTCAGTCAGTTGATGACCCTCCTTTGTGCAGGTGGATTACTGGTTCTGTTCTCCATTCTGTAGACACATAGCCAGTTCTCACACTATGATTAAAGAGAACACAAAGTGCATCCACTTGTTTTTTGTTTTAGATTGTTTAGTAAACAACCTGGGATATTATCTGGTCCCATTGAGGTCATGTCTTTAGCCTTGGCAGAGAGATGACCTGCTCTTCAGAGATACCAGGCAGAGGAATATGGTAAATGGGGATGGGGGGGTGAAGTTTGTGATGAATCTGTTAGCTAGCAGGTTGGCGATATTTTCTGGTGCAATATGAGTGATCCCATCAACAACCAGTTTGGCATATAACTGTGAATTCCCTTTTAGACTTCAGATGTAGTTAAAGAATACCTTATGATTACCCTTAGCTAGGTGATTTTAGTTTCATAATTTGCTTTAGAAGACTTCACAGGATTTCTGATTTTCATTTTTAGGCTTAGGAGGGAATACATCCTCTGCAGAGAGATATCACTCTTGCTTTTGGAAAACAGTTTCCTCCTGTTGTTATATAATCTGTTTATACTCGAAGTCCACCATGGTGGCTTGTTTTTATGGGAAGACTTGGTTTTGATCCGATCAAGTACAGCAGAGTTTATAAAATCACTTAGATATTTGTACAGGACATTTGCGTACACTTCTGCATAGTGATCATTAGTGACTGTGATTATGGGTGGTATGAAGCTTTTTATACTATCACTTAGTACTCAGTAGTTAGCTTTGGTGAAGTAGTTACTTCAACCGAGACTGATTTGTGATGTGACCTAGCCAGAGAGAGCATCATGCATGGGGAAGTGCAGCAACTCCTCATGTTGGTGAGTACTATGTCCAGAACATTACAGCCCCTAGTGGGGGTGCAGATTATCTGTTCCAGATAATTTGTGTAAACAAAGTCCAAGAACCTCTGGGCAAGCATGTTTTTGCTCATGTATGTCCCCCAGTCTATGGAGGAAAAGCTGAAATTTTCCATGACTAGGGGGTTGGGCTGTATGGTGAAGGATTCCAGTAAATTGAGGTAGACAGTGTGCTTATCCTGGTTCATGGTGGGGGATCTATAGCTAGCAATGATGTGGTATAGTACTTTTCCAGTTATTAATTGGGCATGGAGTAGCTCAGGAGAGTCATGCTGTTTGACCAGTCTAGAAGTATATTTGGTTTTAATGAAAATGCATACACCTGCACCTTTGGTTCCCTCATGCTCATTTTGAGGTCTGAATGTGTGGAAGGCATTGTAGCCTTGCATGGCTAGGGTGCTCTCAGCAGCCTTAAACCATGTCTTGATAACTGCACAGGTGTCAGCATCCTCCAAGGTGAGGAGTGCTTCCAGAGAGTACAGTTTCATGTTTAAACTCCTAGCATTAAGCAGCATGACCCTGAGTTTGTCTTGATTAGCTTTTTTATGTTGGAAAATTTGTTGTTTTGACATTGCCTAAAAAAGGCAGTATGGGGAAGGCAAGGGCCTTTGCCAGTATCCAAAAGCCTAGGGGAGACAGGTGCAGACCATCTCTGGCAAAGCAGTGAGGTCTGTCTACAATATCCTCCCAGGGTGACAGATACTGGATCCCCCTGGACTGACACCAGAAACTAAGCCAATTGATGAAGTCAATCATTTTTTATTTATATTGTGACATCAACCTGAATGAGGGTAGGATACTGCTTAGGGCTAGGGACATATCTGTCTGGGACACATAATCAGAGAGTTCCATAATGTCTCTCTTCATATAGTCAAGAGAGGTACATCTCAAATCATGCACTCCAACATCGACTATGACAGTCATAACAGTACTTGTTTTTGAGTGACTTGAGTACATGCGTGACTTGTTGGATCCTGGCACCTGATAGGTAGCTGACCATGACCTTCTTCTTGTCTGGTCTGATGAGGAAGACATCTGTGTGTCTCACTATGCAGTCATCTATGACGAAGACATTTGATGTGTTTTGCCTTAGGGGCTTATTGGTTGAGATGTGTGTGTTGATATGTGTATTTTTTTATTTTTTTATGCTTAGTGGTGAGTGTGTGTGGTGTGTGTTTGAGAGGTCTCTGTTCTTTTGGTAGGCTTTTAGTGAGTACCTCCACATATGTGGGTTTATGTGTCATGACCTTACTTTGTGTGAGTGGTGAGGTATGCAAGAGGTAAAGCATGTGTGCTGACATCCTGTTTGATGTCTAATTTGTTTTTACGTGAGAGGGCTGACTCCGGTATATTTGCATCTCTCACATAGGGTGTTAGTTTGCTTTAGGAGTAAATGGCTATCAGTATTTATGAGACAATTGCTACATTGCCTCAAGATGTTCATATCAATCAAGCTGGCAAGAGAAATGATGGGAAACTGCCCCTCCACTGTGGCAGGATTTTTCTGAATGTGGTATTTTGGAAAGAAGTGGGCTAGCTGGGCTTAGTGACAAACAGCAAAAATGAAGCAGCAATTCATTTAAATACAGTTAACAAAGTGCAGTGATGGTTTAAAATATACTTATTTTACAGTTTTTTTAGTTAGTGTATGACCTGGATTTCAATGCAGATGCACTTCAGACCTCTGGCTAAAGTTGCCAAATGTTGAGCAGCTTTAGTAAACTGAGCGCAAACCCACACAAATGCGAGGCTTGTATTCAGGCAAATTTAAACAGTTTGAACAGAACTACCAATGGGAAAACCCAAAACTAAGCCTTTCTCCAGCAATCCTCAAATCAGATAAGTCCTGAGCTACACACTTCTGCCACAAGGGTGCAGGGAGGCCCTCTTAATGTAAGATGGCTGGTCTAAGAGCACAGTGATACCAAACAGTCTAGATTCAGCATGTCTGAATCTAGCCTCTGCTAGATTCTGTAAGGCAAGGAAACACAATTTTTAGATGGGAAGGAGTAAGGGAGAGTCACTTAAAGGTCAAAGTGAAAGTGTTTATTAGTATACTATCAGATGACTTGCAGTGGTACCACCCTCTGCACAAACTGGCAGCTCTTTGAACAGCTGTGAACAGTGGGAGACTATGAAGAGCATTTCCTATAGAGGATTTTAAACTGCAGAGGTTTGCTTATATGCAAGCACTGGAACCGCATTTGTGGGATGTGCAAATGCAATTCTTTTATACAAGCAGGGTGAAAGGACTTTGATAAAGTTAAACCCTCAGGCAAATTGGATAAAAACACAAAAACTATGAACCAGTAGTTCTCATCTTTGATGGGTTGAATTTAGCTCTTTGCTCCACCCAGAGTGCAAAAGCACATTTCCAATGTAAAATAATGTGGCTTTGAGCTCAAGTGCAGTAACAAATGCTGTACAGCAGAAGTAAGTATTCCTACAATATCAGGACTCCTTGGAAAAAAGTTCAGTAACCCTGAGGAATGTTCACAACACACAGAAACTTTGCAAAACTTAGAAATATTTTGGCAGACTCACTCTGAACAGCTTTTGCAGTATCAGTGGAGGTTAGGAAATCTCAGAATATTGTTAAAACAACCTTAAAGTAACCTAAGAGGAGTACACTAACAAACAGATTGAGTTTCTTTAACATGTGCAGCCTGAAAAACAGTGATAAGGTCAACCAAATAAATAAATGCAGCAGAGAAGTGTTAAACATTACTGAAACAGTTAGAGCAAATACAAAACAATATACTTACATCAGTTTTATAGGCCAGATGATTTTAGAAGCAACCCAAGTCTTGTAATCACAGTTGTCCAAGCCTAGCACAAGAAAGCTCTGAATAAATGAGCACACTCTTACAAAAATGTAAGGCTTTTATATGAGCAGGATGAAAGACTATAATAAAGTTAAACCCTCAGACCAATCAGATAAAAACACAAAAAGCTATCAGCCAGTAGTGCCCATATTCAATGGGTTGAATTTAGCTCTCTGCTCTCACCAGAGTGCAAAATAATCCTTTCAATGTAAAACAAAGTGGCTTTGAGCTCAAGTGCATTAACACATGTTATACAACAGAAGTAAGAATTCCTTCAATATCACAAATCCTTAGAAATAAGTTCACTAGCCATGAGATATGTTCACAACACAGAAAAACTGCAAAACTTAGAAATATTTTTGGCAGACTCATTCAGAAAACCTTTTGCAGTATCAGAGGAAGTTAGAAAATATCAGAATATTGTTAAAACAGCCCAAGAGGAGTATAGTAACAAACGGATGGAGTTTCTTTAACAAGTGCAGGCTGAAAAAACAGTGATCCATTCAACAAAATCAATAAATACAGCACAGAAGTGTTAAATATCACTGAAACAGTTAGAGCAAGTACAAAAATATACTTATATCAGCTTTGTAGGCCAGATGATTTTAGAAGCAATCCAAATCTTATAATCCCAGGTATTCAAGCTAGGCACATGGAAGCTCTGAATAAATGAGCCAAAATCAACACGAAATGTGATAGCCATAGAGGCTGTCTGTGGGATTCAAAACCCTTATAGTACATATCTGTTGAATGGAAGTCCAAAGACAACAGTATCATGCCACAGGGTCTGAATTTGTTATGTTATAGCATATTTCTTCTGTTGACCTAACTCTCTTACTGGATCACTCCCTTCAGGAATGTAATGCATAAAATAGTGAATAACAGAGATGCCCTACAGTGAGGCCATCAGTCCTGTACTCAGTCCGCTTCTCCAATTTTGGCATGTTCAAGGTGAATTGAGACTTGCAACCAGAAATAAGATCAGGAGCTGTATAAGTTCAGAAAGCTTGGTAGAAGGTTGGAAAAGAAAGAGTACGATGTGTGCATTTTAGAATACAAAACAATGAATGCTTGATGGTCACTATTTTGTCTTCACTCTCAAATAAGAAAAACATTTTTATCTGAGAGGATTTCTGCAGCTGCAAACTGAGCAAGAATGTTATTCTGGATCATGGCTAAGCCAGTTAATGGACACAATGGTTTCTCGTATCTTAAAATGTGAGTACATGAGTCTGCTGCTCACTTTTTGCCAACTAGATTGTTTGAATTATGTCCAAGACTCTCCATATTGCTACTAGTGAGGATAAAAGAGACCTAGAGTAGATGCTTTGTATCTTTTAGTGGACTGAGTTATATTACATTGACTTTACAGATGTTGGGAGAAAAACTTTAACGGCTCATTCTACAGGTTGTGGCCTGGACCCATAACACAACAGGCAATTATTATCTTCTCTGGTTGAGCCTGGAACAGATATTTCCCAGACTCTGCACTCTTCCCTAAGAATGGATATATTTTCTTTCATCTTTAAAAATGTTTTTTGCTTTTCATACTAGCCATTCTTAAGAAGCCATCTTTAGATCTGAATGAAAGATACCTTCCTACATAAAAGCTTTCCTTTAATGGAAAGGGTATTATGAAGGTCTGTTACTTCAATCTTAACTTCTACTTATTGATGCATGATCCTTGTAAGACCAGCTTTAGAAACTAATGTGTGACCATGGCCATCCTCAATAGAGTTGTAAATGTCATCCTAGAATTGATTGATTAATGCACATATTCTATATTGGTTCTCACTGATTTTTTTATTGGCATTTAATGCTATAAAAATAGATCTTGATGGATACCCTTCAGTAACACTATGTTCTTTCAGCCTTATTCCTTGATTGGTTTGCATCTTTCCTTTTTGGGGAGAACTTCAGAATTTGTATATGGTATACAGTTTTCTTTGAGAGCTAAATTATGGTGTGTGTTGTCCCAGTGCTCCAACCTGGTCCCATTGTTTTCCATAGTGTACATTCTGCCATTGGGAGATAATTAAAAGGAGGGAATTAAGGTTGCATTCATGTTGGTAGTCAGTTATAACTCTCCTTTCCTGAAGTAGATATGCCAGCCCTTAACACTTCTGAGAGCTGCTTGGAAAGTGTAGCATTTGCATTAATTTAGAATAATAATAGAAAAACTTCCAGCTAGTCAGCCAATCACAAAAACTCTAAAAACATTACTCAGTCAAAAAGGATGACATCGCCAGTGGTCACCAGGATGACATCAGTCAATCAAAAAGGATGACATCACCAGTGGTCACTATTTTGTCTTCACTTTCAAATAAGAAATCGGTGTTGAGTGCTGTGGGTGTGTGTCTTCGTTCATGTAGCTTAAAAGGGATGAGTTTTAGTTGAAAGCCACAGTTCTGATGATGTATTTTTAAGCAGATAAGAGCGCTTAACTTTGACTTTGTATTTTGGTTAAATAAAAGTGTTTTTAGAGCTCCTGTGATCAGCTGACTAGCTGACTAGCTGGTTGTTTTTCTGTTATTTGATTTTGTTTCTACCATTTCTGGAAACGTGCATGTGTTTGTTTTTTAATTAAGAGCAAAGTAATGACGGCAGACATGTACTGTTGTGCCATCTGCCTGCTCTTTGCATGTTCTGTTCAGTCAGACCAAGTGAACACAGGAACCTAGACCTTATGATTTATGTCCAGGTGTTCTGAATGCTATAAGGGTATCAGCTATTTAAAGAAACAATATCATATGCTACTCTCCCTTTTCAGGATATCTTTCTATATATATATATATATATATATATATATATATACTTTGTATTTTTGTTAAATAAAAAAAAGTTTTTTTCTCCTGTGATGCAGCTGACTGACTAGCTGACTAGCTGGTTGTTTTTCTGTTATTTGATTTTGTTTCTACCAGTTCTGGAAACCGGCATGTGTTTGTTTTTTAATTAAGAACAAAGCAATGAAGGCAGACATGTACTGTTGTGCCACCTGCCTGTTCTTTGCATGTTCTGTTCAGTCAGACCAAGTAAACACAGGAACCTAGACCTTATGATTTATGTGCAGGTGTTCTGAATGCTATAAGGGTATCAGCTATTTAAAGAAACAATATCATATGCTACTCTCCCTTTTTCAGAGGCATATCTATCTTTTATTTATATATATATATATATATATATATATATATATATATATATAGATATCGATATATATGCGTATGTGTGTATGTATGCATACACTGAAGATGCAGCTCTAGCAGACAAATCACAGTCCACTTTTTGGATTCTACCTGTTCTTCAATAAGGTAAAGTGAATATTGTACTAGTTTTATCCTTTTCATATACATGTATGCAGATCTACTTAAATTAGTAGAATACTATGTTTATCGATATGCATAATGTCAAATGAAATTGATGTAAAAAACAAAGAAGCCATTGCTATTTGTAGGGGTGAAAGTCACCATGCACCCCCCCACACCCTCTACTAATTATTATTGTAACTCTTAGATTACGCAATCCCCGGGAAAAGGGTATCTTCCCCTACCTGTGGATTGTTGATCTCACACACCTGTCAACCATCTGTTTAGTCAACCAAATTGTGTACATTAAACAAATGCCGACCAAAGTATCATTTGACAAATTTAAAGAGACTCATATATTTATGTACACATATACAGCTATAGCTATATAACTATGTATACACATATATACACACACTCACACACACACACACACACACACACACACACACACACACACACACACACACATATATGTATATATATATATATATATATATATATATATAGAGAGAGAGAGAGAGAGATATGCAGATATTTCTCATACTGTACATACTTTGCAGTCATATCATCTTAATAAAAACATTTGCATTTTTCCCTCCATTTACATAAATATAAATCCATATAGCTATTGAAACAACAAATACTTTTGTGGTGTATTGCATGATGACATTATGAAAACCCATCTTTAAGATTTTAGCAGTATAGTGACATTGGATTGAATATTACAATTTGTGAACTGTAACTGTATTGAGATGGCTTTTTCAGTAATATTCCATATGTCAGTCTCTTAAGGATGGTGATGCACAAATGCCAATGATCCTGCCAGCTTATGATGAACCTAGACTCTCTTCTTTTGATGGCACAAATGGTGGTGACATTTTTGCCTGATATTCTGGCAACACTTGCACTGCACATTTCAGTGGAAACCTCTTTGGGCACATTTGTACATACTGAGGTAATATGGACAAAATTGGTCTCTATTAGAATGATGAAACCTCACTTACGCAAATCCAGAAAGGTCAACACATAAACAACGAACCACATGAACACCGAACATCCTTAAGCGCAAAATTCAAAATACCGAATCACCACAGTTGTCCACACCATGTTTAGCGAGGTAAACCGTCAGTAGGAGATTCCCTTATCCGGTATAGCTCCCTAACGTAAATGTGCAATAGCTATTGACCTTAGGGTTATGGTATGGGTTAAGGTAAGTACTTATATAGTAATACATTCATATTTATTTTGTTTGGGTAGGCAGTACGTAGCAGGTGGTGGAGTTGGCCAACTATGGCTATTCGATATTTTGAATTTCACGCTTAAGGACGTTCGGTGTTCTTGCACTTCGCTGTGTATGTGTCGTCCTTTTGGGATTTGTGTAAGTGAGGTTTTGTCATTCTAATATAGACCCGGACAAAATCTATTTATCTTTACAGTCATTACTTAAACTGACTAACTTCTCAGCACATTGTTATCTGACATTTTTACAAGAAACCATGATGACTGTTCTTGCTTTCTCAAAAGAATTGCTGCAGGTTGTTTTATGCCACAGTTCTGCTGAATTCTCAACATATCTTCTTCCATTAAATCAGAAATCTTGGTTTATTTATTGCAACATTTTTATGTTAACTAATTCTGTCTCATTGTCTCTTGAACCTGGTTTTGATTCTCATATGTCAATCATGAAGTACATGTAAGAAATATTTGCTTTAATCAGTGACTCATTAATAACTTTGCGCATGACACTGGCAACTTTCTTTAACATATTCTTCATTTCCAGAAATGTTAAGCAGCAGTCACTTTTTTTTCTTCTGTAATTCATTCCTCAGGTTCTTCTTGGTTTAACTGTTCTGTAAACTTTACCCTTTGACTGCTTTATTTGAGAATGAAGTGATATGATAGATCTCTCATTGTTTCGCAAACATCTTGAACTCAGTAATAGTATTCTGCAGAGCTTTGTCTGATTTAATAACATCTGGAACAGCATGTCTGGAGACAAGAAGTTACAAAACACTTATCCCTCTTTAACTTGTAGTATTACTTGACTTCATGAATTCAAGAAACTTCAAATACTGATCATTGCATATTAAATAGATAATCTGTTGATACAGCAATAGTCTGTACTGATATCATTCCATAGTTCTTGGAAATGAACAAGGCTGTATTCCTTCTTTCAGATTATTAATAGTGTCTATATCACATTATCGAAATTTTACTACATTGAATCAATAAAGGTTGAACTTTATTGATTGAAGTAGTAAAATATTGAATAATGTAAAAAATAATTAAATCAATAAAAAAAACTAACTAGCGTAGGCAGGGGGGGCAAGCCCCCCTGCAGCCCCCACACCCCCCTACTTAAATATACCAACTCCAAGACCGCATTACATTGAGGTAAATGGATATCTCCCCCTTACGGAGATTTCTGTTTACCTGCGCGATGTTCTGAACTATCGACATTGTCATGCCGACAATATCGTATTCGATATTGTCAGCTTACGACAACGTGAACTAGACTCTATTATTGTGATGATCATTATACACAGATTGTTCACAAATTGATTTGTTTTATTTGGGCGGACATTCCAGGACATAATAATACACAATGCAGTCTTGCATTATACTTTACTGTTTCTATATAAGACTATGAAGATATTTTTAGTTAATATCATTGATGATATCATACTAAGATGGACGGACACCATTAATAACTCTGATTTATTCAATAAGTCCTGAATTCAATTTATCTCTAATTTAAATTAAATTAAATGAAAAGTATAATTTATTTCTGAATTCAACTTTTATTGTCTGACAAATCATTTATGGCAATACCTATTAGCATTCTCATTTCTAGGATTTGCTCAGAACATCTCTGAAAAAATGAAGCTAAATTTATGACATAGATAATTATAACATGCCCAAGTTAACTTATACAAGGAGATCTTCATTCTACTGTAAGTAAGAGTGACTCAGCATATCTACTATATGCATTTGATCTCATAGCTTATAATTCATGCTCAACTCACATTTCTGTAAGCATAACAACATTTTTGGCAACCATGGTGGTATTATATACAATGATGTATTGAATGTGCCCTTTATTTGAATGCACCATTGAATCCAGGCTTAATAACTTTAAGATCCTACTAAATCCAAACAAAAAAAGCTACTCCTATTCCTTCCAAAAGCACACAGCCTGAATAGGGCTACCTTCCCCAATACCTCCCTAAATATTGCAAAAATAGAAACTGTCTCATGTGCACAGCTATTAGGGCTCATTATTGATGACAACATGTAATTCAACTTGTGTATACATTAGTCTATTCAAAAGGCCAACCAGGAACTCAAAATACTTTACAGAATCAAACAGTCCTTTACAGACATCTCAAAAAATCTTTAGCATCTGCCTTCTTCTTACCATCTGTACTATAGGTTCTATAGTAGAACATCAAAGTTTCAGAACTTCGAATGTTCTAATATTGACCACTATTCAGCGAAAGCTGAAAATAGCGAAGTAACAGAAAACCGAATTCTTTCCTAGGGAAAGAATTTGGTTGTCCATTCCTGTCACTTCACTATTTTCAGCACTGTGGTGGAAAGTTACGGGTCAGGTTCAGGTAAGTGTGTGATTGTGTGGATGTGAGGGTTAGGGCGGGTAAGGTGAGTTAGGGTTAGGGCATGGGTCAGGTGAGTGTGTGAATGTGTGGACGTGAGGGTTAGGGTGGGGTAGGTGAGTTAGGGTTAGGACGCGGGTGAGGTGTGTGTGTGATAGTGATGGACCTTAGGGTTAGGGTTTGGGTTAAGGTAAGTGGGTAGATAGTGGTGTATGTACAGTTTAGTGGAGGATTAAATGTAAGATTTTAGGTGTATATGTGTGGATTGCTGTTTGTTTGGTGTGCTTGTGTTGTGTGTATGTGTTTTGGAACAGCAAATTTTTTCCCTAGGAAAAAATTTGCTGTTCTGTATGTTTGATGTTTTCAGCGTTCATTGAATAGGGGTCGATATTAGAACATTTGAAGTTCTGAAACTTCGATGGTCTAATATAGACCCGTACTATATGGGTCTCTGATCTTGATACATCTAAACTAGAACAGTGCAACAGTAAAGTGGCAAGGTTTGCAACAATTTTGTCTTATAAGACATACCATTTTATTACCCCAAAATAGATAAACTGGCTCAAATTACCTCATTGCCTTACTTACTTTGAGCTAACCATGTCCCACAACACAGTACACAATCCACACAAAATACCTAAATCTGTCAGGAATCATTCCACATATTGCACATTCAAGAAAATTAAAAAATTTCTTCTTAATGTTTGCAAATCTAATAAATGAGCAGGAGATGCCTATATTCTGATTATATCACTAAAATATAGAACTCAATCCCACTCTCACTGAGGTTAATTAATAATCTCCTCACCTTCAAAACTAATCTTAAGAAATACATTTTGAATGTTTGCAGAAGTTTCATTGTAGCATGCACAGCTTATATAATGGGAGGCTAAATCCTAGCTATGAAGCAAGTAATCACTATTTAAATGCAAATCATGAGATCTATTTACCAATTTAGCTTCTGGAAAGTCAAATGGCAAACCTGAAAGACATCCATCTACCCAGAACTGAGGCTTATATTTCTTATTCTTATATTCACAGGTAGCCAATTGCAATGTGATGGTGACACCTGATATTCTAAGTAAGTAAGCTACTTGCATATGAAAGGGCAGGATTCACGATGGCTTGCACGGAGTCTAAGAGCCGTGTAAGACTCCATGCAGCCATCGCGATCCAGGAACAGCCCGAAATACCATGTAAGAGACCAGCTATAACATCTCTTACACGGGCATGGTGTGGATATGCTAATTACCTCACTTGCAGCCAAAAGGCATGCAAATGAGGTAGATTAGCGATCCACGAAGCTGAAACCAGCCCGTGTAAGAGTCGTGTTAGGTGCAGAAATGTACTCAGTTGACAACTGAGTACGTTTCTGCAAATAACACAATGGAGCCATGACAGCTCCAAATAAAGTGTGCATATGTATCAGGCAGCATGCCAATGGCCAAATATGTGGCCATTGGCACAGTAACTCGATGCTAACATGAAATAAAATATATATTTTTTTCGGCGATCGGCGAGGTTTAAACACAGCTCAGCCCCGCGCAAATGGGCTGCGCTAAATAAGACATAAAAATAAAGGTTTGAAACCCACATATGCAATGCATGGATTTACAATGCAGGGACTAGCAGACTGAAAACAACATGGCCACCTTTTAGTGGTTGCTAAGGGGGGAAGCTGAGTGTAAGACACGTAACTAAGCATTAGTAGGCAATCCTATGTAAATGAGTGGTAGGATAGTGAATCACACTGTCACATAGCAAATGAGCACATCCCGTGTAGTGTAAGAGTTAGATAAGGGGGAGTAACAGAGTAGGAGATAGGTGACATCACAGGGGGGAATGTTAGAAAGAAATCAAGCTCATTGGAGCAAAGTGGTATGTGAAAGATGTCAGTCACACAGCATAGAAAGAGGAGTGTCAACAGATAAGCATGGGAAAGTCAAGAAATGGAAGGTGTACACTGTGGCTAACACCAAAGTTTCATGCTGTGCGTGCATGCGCGCTTGTGCGTGCTGGGAGGCGTGAGTAAGACAGAGTGCATGCGTGTAAGGCAGAGTAAGCATGTAGGAGCCTGTTTAAAGATCTGTAAACCTGTTTGCGCTGGTGTGCACGCGTTTTAACCCGAATAAGCAGATTCTAGTCTGTGTAAGCATGTGTGTGCGTAGTAGCCACTGTGAGCATGCTTTTGCTGGTATGTGCGCTGGTCCCCCCTGAGGAAACAGAGAGGAAAAATGAAGCAGAAAAAATAGTAGGAAGCTAGCAGGGAATACTGGTAGAGCTAGCAGGTGAAAACAATTAGAATCAGGCAATTACACAGGCAGAATACTAGCCCAGCCCAGCACTTAAAACACTGCAAACAGCATTGCAGTATGTTTCTCTCAAGAGACACTGCAAGACAGGAGTAAGCTATTAGAAGTGAAAACTGAAAAAGCTGCACTCAGACCAAACAAGCTAGGGGCTGCCATAGCTGTTATAAGGAGACATAGGAGACTTGCTGAGGGTGGTGACAATGCAAATGCTGCCAGACAACCCACAGTGAGGAGACGGAGAAGAGTGTACAGGCCCAGGGTCACCTACCAGGGGTTACATGAGCTGGAGATAGTGGAGCGCTATAGAGTGAACAGAGACCTCCTGCAGCAAATTGTTGAGCTGTGCAGGCCATGCCTCACGCACAGAACCAACAGAGGGGATCCCATCCCAGTGGAAACCAAGGTATGTGTTGGCCTAATAATACTAGCAACAGGCAGTGGTGGCTGGTGACTTCAAATCAAAGGGGGGCTGCAAGAGACAGCTGAATGGGTTGGGTCAAGGGGAAGGGGTGTGGCCAACCAGAAAGGGGAGGAGCTATGCTCAAAACTACAAAAAACTAACTTTAATTAAATACGCTGCCCTGGGTGCAAACCATCATTATGAGAGTCCAATCAATGAGAGTCCAATCAAGACAAAAATAAGTGTAGAAGAATAAAAATATTTCAATGCATTGGCTGCATGACAGCTTACTTAATATTTAGATGGAAACAAAAGGTTGTGAGGCATGAACAAATAAATTACTTTTTAAATACATTACTGGAATGCCAGTCAAAATCAAGTACAAGCAAAACCAGAAGCACTCAACTCAAACCACTTCTCCTTGCACTGCAGTTCTAATTATAATTTATATTCAGCTTTATTAAAGTGCCAAGTAACATGCTGAAAGTAGAAATCTGTGATGCCCCCACTTGTAAAAATGTTTCTTATCCAAAAAAGACCTGCTGCCTGACAACTATCTACTTGTTTCATGGGGAAAACATGTAAGTAAAAAATGAAAAGCAAACAAGAAACAAGCTCAAGAACCATTGCTTAAAGGATTACTGTACAGGTTATGGACCACACATGATTGGCATTCTGTTTAGTTTACGGGTAAAGTCTGTAGAGATGACTGGAAGTCTCCAACAAGTGTAATGAGCTTTTTAAAATAATGGAATCCTGTCCTTTAATACCCAAGGCTTATACATTATCTAGTCAAGTATTCTCTGCATGGCAACAACAGAAAGGCTTTCAATGTTGGCAATTCTTTAACAGTATGCTTATTAAAGCTTACTTGCATCTTACGATCTGACAAGCTTACATTATGGTCATTAAAGCATTGCTACTTAAACAGAGCAACAGGCACTTTGAGTAATAAGCATAAATCAACAGTACAAAAATGTGACAGAAACCAGACATTTCTGCAAAATCAAGGACAGATGAAAAGCCACTGTAGTACTTGTGTTTACCTTGGATGGGGGGGGGCACACTGCACATTTACACTGCATAACTACTCCTTGCCTTGCTTGGACACATCCAGAGTCAGTACATGGTGGAGTGGGGTGCAACAAGTATGTCACAATTTGAAATGTCTCTGGCTGACTGATGGCCCTGACACGTGTCATATCGCTCAACCTCAGAGCAAGAAATCTGGACAAAGCCATACAGAGAAGTGGGACAAATGCCCACAAATAATGACAATTTTTAAATATTGCTCTAATAAACTTAGAAAGATAATAGAATAGGTCTTGCATTAGTATGACTTTTCTGAAGGGTATAAAATCTGAAAACTGAAATGTCTGTCATTATTTTCTAACTTCAGTCTTTAGTGATTTGTCACTAATTTGCCAAAAAACACAATTTTATGAAAAATGGACCAAATGTGATGCAAAAATATAAAATAGCCACACAATACAGCTGGGAACCTGTCAAAGAAGGGACACTTTAATATTAGTACTGCTAACTTGAGCAGCTGACAAAATAAAATAATCTACATGCGTTTCAAGTAATCTATAACTGATTATTACAGTTATTTCTTAATTGTAAACCCTCCATGTTTTCTTCCAAAATTGCTATTTTGCGGAGGGATTATTAGGGGGAAAAGCAACATTTTAAGCCAAAATCAGAGACAGTTGAGAGGTTGGCTATGCCTAATTCTATAAAGCAATTTATTTGCATGTACCTCTCAACCTGTTAATGCAGTAAATCTGAACAAGGCCAAATGTACTGGGGCAACATATAAACAGTACTAAAAATTGCTTTTGTATAAATTGAGACAGTTGATAGAACAGTTCTTACTTTTGCGTGCATTTTTCTGAAGGTTATGAAGTCTGAAACTCAGTGTATCATTATTTAGTGACTTAATTTCTAAATGATTTGCCAGAAAACTACAAATTTTATGAAGAACAAACCAAAAATAAGAAGCAAAAATCTATTCATTCTTTGAAAATCTGGACAGTTGGGAGGTATAGTTCAGCTGGGCCTGTGAGTTTGCTGCCCTTCCCCCCTGACAAAATCACGGTTGAATGGAGCCTCTGCAGCCATTCCAATGAACCATTACTTGGCTATTTCACTCCATTTACCATAAACATGTGCATACTGCTTTACTTGTATGATGAGTTGGACTTCCTTTGAAAGTTTTATTTTGTATTTTACAGCACAAACACTAAGTCATCTACTAAACAAAGCAATGCAGTCTCACAATGAAAACTTAGCATTAAAACTTCTCTGCCCTTGAAACTCACATTCATTGAAACAGCATTGAAACCCACATTCAAAGAAAATATATTTTGCCAGTGGCAGATAAAGATTAATTTTGGGCTGTTTTCAAATCATAGGCCCCTTGCATATGAAACATACATGTGCTCTTTGATACACCTTCCTCATTGTACTAAATTATATTCCTTGTACAATATATTACAGTTGTTAGAGGGCATTTTAAATTTGTTTTGAACATTTTTCCAGTAAGCAATGAAACAAAATGCATGCACCCATAATGACAAAACTGCCCAGTTCAGAACATTTATCATAAAAGTCTACTCAGACTTCCGCAGTCCACCATTATCAGTAAATATGCACAATTCTACAGTCCACCATTATCAGTAAATATGCACAATTCTACAGTCCACCATTATCAGTAAATATGCACAATTCTACAGTCCACCATCAGTAAATATGCACAATTCTACAGTCCATTATCAGTAAATATGCACAATTCTACAGTCCATTATCAGTAAATATGCACTATCTGTGAAGTAAAAGTCATCTAAATAATTCCACATTAAAGAAATATGTAACTAATGAAGACTCTGCACACATAGACAGACAGTGACAGACTTTAAGAATAAAACAAAATGAAAACTTCACACATTCTTATTCACATGCTTTGACTTGCTTCTGTATTTATTGTGAATAATATTAATAACCTACTAGCTCATCTGACTTCATAGGTTCATAGGTTCATAGGTTCATAGGTTTATACTAGGCTATCTGCCCTAAGGCATTTATAAGCCTAGCCCAAATTTTTGTGGCTTACGCCACCCCTTATATGAAAAAATACTGTGCCCATTAGTTTGTTGTGCCTCTGTCCAGCAGTGACACAGAGATGATTCCCGGGGTAAACCTACGATCTCCCATCCACAGGTCTAGATTTCTCTTGAACAGAGTCAGCGAGGTGCTCTGCCTCACATGGACCGGGATTTTATTCCACAGCATAGGGAGTCTCTGAGTGATAAATCTATCCTCCAGCACGTCCTATTTATATCCGTGCTAAGGTTTAAGTCGCTTGCTCTAGTGGTTTTGGTGGATTTGGATTTTTGAGGTGGAGCATGTCCATTAATTCCGGGTTGGACATGGCCTTGTATGTCAGGCACATGTCACCTCTGAGCAGACGGTATGCGACTGAATAGAGCTGGAGTTTCTTCAATCTGGCAGCATATGACAGATTTTGGAGTCCCTTTATCCTTTTGGTGAGGAACTTTTGGGGTCTCTCCAATTGCTGCAGATGTCGGGTGAGATACATCCCAAATGGGGCATTGTACTCGATCATTGGTCTGATAAGTGAAGAGTACAGGGGAACAATGACCTCACTAGATCTGGATGTGAATCCCTTTATGATCAGGTGGGCAATGTAGAAGGTCTTTCTAACCACTTTAGCAATGTGAGTGTCAAAAGAAAGGCCACTGTCAACCTGGGTCCCCAGGTCCCTGATAACCTCTTCTGTGCTTAGTGGATTGCCACCTATATGGTAGCTTGGGGTTACCTTGTTTTTCCCGAAGGGTATGACTATACATTTTTTGCGTTTAACTTCAGGCCATGGCTCTGGCACCAGCTGTCTGTTTCCGTGAGTCCCTTCTGAAGGATATCCGTGTCCGATGCACTTTCCACTATGGCCCAGTTTGCAGTCATCTGCAAACTTTGTCAGCCAAAGTCCTCCCATGTTGGCCTGTACTTCTGAGAAGTAGATGCCAAACAATAGGGGCCAAGGACCGAGCCCTGTGGGACACCACTTGTGACCGGCTTGGAGTCTGACACAGCGCCAGCAACTCTAACCCTGTGGGTTCTGTCCTTAAGCCAGTTTGCAACCCATCTTGTGACATATGGGTTTACATTTAAGCTGGTAAGTTTTCTACAATACCCGAGTGGGGTATTGTGTCAAAGCCTTTGCAAGGTCAAGGTAGGCTGTATGGACTGCCTTTCCCTCATCAATGGCCTTGGTGACTGTTTCGAAGAAGTCGACCAAGTTCAAAAGGCATGATCTTCCCTTGACAAAGCCAACCTGGGTCGGGTCCAATGTCTGCAAGTCCCCTATATCTTTGTTTATGAGCTCCATTATGATCCTCTCCATAGCTTTGCAGACTAGACTTGTTAAGCTTATGGGGCAGTAATTACCAGGGTCCGTGAGGTGCCGCCTTTGTGGAGTGGGACCACAGTTGCCGTCGCCACTCCTTGGGCACGTATCCTGTGGTAAGGCTGAGATTAAACAGCTGCCTTATGTGCGGGTTTAATTCCTCATTTAGCTCGTGTAGCACACAGCCGGGGACACCATCCGGTCCCATTGATGCTGTGTTTTAGCTTTAGAGAGAGCAGCTTTCACCTGCGCATTTGAGATGTCCGGGAGGCTACACTCGGCTGGGATAGTTATCTCTCCTTTAGTGGGGGAGGGGGGTGAAGTTTGCACTGAACCTGTCTGCCAGTATGTTGGCAATGTCTGTGGGTTCAGTGAATTTTGTATCATTTTGGACTAATTCTGAGCATATCTGGGAGTTTCCACCCAGGTTCCTAACATAGCTGAAAAAGGCCTTATGATTGTCCTTTGAATCCATGGCAATTTTTCTCTCAAAATTGGCCTTAGTTGATTTTATGAGTGCTCATATTTTTTACTAATAATGATCAGGGTGACTTCCCTTTTATGGATTTTGTTCTATCATGTAATAGCTTTCTCCTCTTATTGTAAAGTTTGTTAATGGCTGGGGTCCACCAGACTGGACGTTTGCCCTTTGTGGAAAGAGTCTTGGTTTTATTTGGGATTGCCTGATCCATGCAGTCCTGGAGGTGTTCATAGAAGGCATTTGTAAGGGCTTCCGCAGCTTGGGTTGTGGTTTCCACTGGCTCAGGGGCCTTGAAGGATACCACACCAGTCTTGAGTAGTGTGAAGTTTGCTTTAGAGAAGTTCTTCACTATGGTCTTTTTGTTTGGGGTGGGCGGGATGTGGATTTCCAGTGAGATTAGTTTATGATCAGATCTCACCAATGAGGGATATACTTCGGTGTGGAGCATTTTGTCCCCATGTTTGTGACAATGAGATCTAGTATATTTTCTCCTCTCGTGGGAACAGTGACTAGCTGTTCCATGGCATTTGAATTTATGAACTCCAGGAACCATTGGGCTAGAAAGTTAGGGCTTGAGTAATGTTCCCAGTCTATATTCGGTAGTTGAAGTCACCCAACATGATGGTGTTTGGAGATACATTTATACCCTCCAGTGTCTTCAGGAAGGCTGTGTGGGGTTCCTGAGTTTGAGAGGGTGGCCTGTAGCATGCTACAATTTGTAGAGCAGTTTTGCCTATGGTTAGTTGCACCTGGATGGTTTCCGAGCTTCTGCATTGCCACCAACCTGGAGGTGTGGGTATCCTTTATGAATATGGATACACCCCTCCTTTTGTGGTGTGGTCCGGGTTTTGGGGCGGAATGCATGATATGAGGTAAAACCTAATAGTGCCGGGTGCTCTCAGGAGCCTTGAACCAGGTTTCAGTTACAGCACAGACATCGATGTTCTCCATACTGAGAAGGGCCTCGAGTGCGTGCATTTTGAGATTTAGACTTCTGGCATTGAGCAGCATTACCCTCAGTTTCTTCCCATTTTGTTTTCTAGGGTGGTAGGTTTAGAATTTGAGCCTTGCCTAAAAAGGCACTATGGGGTGGCAAGAGCCTTAGCCAATATCCGGAATCCCAGGGTGACAGGTGCAAGCCGTCCCTTGCGAAGCAGCGTGGCTTGTCAAGCATGTCATCCCAGGCAGACAGACACTGGATCCCCTTTGAATGACACCAGACATTAAGCCAATTGTTAAAGCTGATCATCTTGTCTCTATATTGTGGCATCATTCTTGGTGAAGGAAGGATACTGCTCAGGGTTAGGGTCATACCTGCCTGGGCTACATAATCAGAGAGCTCCTCTATGTCTCTTTTCATGTAGTCCAGGGAGGTGCGTCTCAGGTCGTTCACACCAGCATGGACAATGACTGTGTCATATTTGTACTTGCCATGGAGTGACCCGAGTGCTTGTGTTATGTGGCGGATTCTAGCACCCGATAGGCAGCTTACTGTGACCCTCTCCTTGTTCAGCCTGGTGAGTGGGACGTCAGTGTGTCTGACTATGGAGTCACCTATGACAAGTATGTTTGGTGTTGTATTTGGCCTTAAGGGCTGTGACTGCTTTGCACACTGCTTTTGTGGTTTATGTGTTGCTTGTGGGGTGTCTTGAGGTAGCAGTTGTTTGGGTGTCTGCTTTGGAGGCCTCTGCTGTTTAGGTAAATTTTACTCAGAGCCTCCGAGTATGTCTTTGTGTGTTTATGTGTTTGATTCAGTGGAGTGGTAGTATTATGTGAGGCTGGTTTTGTGGTGTGTGTAGTTGCCTTCTCCTCCTGTCTGGTCTTGCCAGTCCTGAGTTGAGAGAGCTCAGCCTCCAGTTTGGCTAAATAGCTGCATCTCTCGCAAGTATTTGTGTTATGTGGGAGGAGGAGAGGGTTGTCTGTGTACATGAGGCAGTTATAACATTGCCTCAAGATTCCCAGATTCACCAGCTGGACCGGAGAGGAGATTGACAACTGACCTTTGGACATGCTAGAATAATATTGGGAAATCCTTAATTGAAAACAAGGGCCAGTGGGGAGTGAGGGTGTAGTGCTTTTAATTTTTAGTGCTGACTTATATAATTGCTTTAGTGAGCAAGTGCCAGGTAACTTGAGTGCAATGTGTTACAAGTAACTAAATGCAAAACGACAAACAGTAACTTTCTTTCAAGTGAAACAAGGAAATAAGTACAGTAAGCAATGCAGATATCACTAGTGATCCACAGAAGCGCTGAGAAGTTGCGTATTAGGTGGAATTAGCTTCCAGGAAATAACAAGCAAACAAACAACAAGCATATAAACAAAGCTAGATTCAGCAGGCCTGGATCTAGTCTATGCTAGAGCAAACAAGGTGTACCAATTTCAGTAAGATACAGTTCAAATATTCAGGCACTATAAACCTTTAACCAGAAATTCCCAGCTCAGAAGGGCAGAGTCCAGCCTCTTCTCCCACAAGAGTGCAGACCACGAACCTTCTTAATGTAAAATAACTGGCCTGAAGCCCAAGTGCCTAAACCAGAACTAATACACTTGGACACTGGGCTCTCAATCAGCAGTTCCCAACTTAGAAGGATGAAAGCTACCTGTCCTGCCACCACAGTGCTTGCCACAAACCTTCCTAATGTAAAACAACTGGTCTGAAGCCCAAGTGCTTAATCCAAAAGACTTGAATGATAGCTACACTTTAATCAAGTTACAACCAAGCAGTAATAAATACCATTGAATACTTTAGAGAATGTCTGGATTAGTGCTCAAGTTACACAAACAAAGCTAGATCCAGCAGGCCCGAATCCAGTCTATGCCACAGCAAACAAGGCGCACCAACTTCAGTAAGAAACAGTTCAGATATGCATGCACTATAAGCCTTTAACCAGAAATTCCCAGCTCAGAAGGGCAGAGTCCAGCCTCTCCTCCCACAAGAGTGCAGACCACGAACCCTCTTAATGTAAAATAACTGGCTTGAAAGCCCAAGTGCTTAAACCAGAATTAATACACTTTTAGAATAACAGACACTGAGCCCTCAATCAGCAGTTCTCAACCTAGAAGGATGTAAGCTACCTGTTCTGCCACAACAGTGCAGACCACAAACCCTCTCAGTGCAAAACAACTAACTGGTCCGAAGCCCAAGTGTTTAAACCAAAAGGCTTAGAATGAGTTACACCAAGCAGTAATAAATACAATTGAGTATTTTAAGATGATGCAAAAGTAAAAATAAATAGGTAGAAACACAAGTACAGTAAAAGCAGATGAATTTTTTTTTTTTTTCTGAACAAGTGCTGAGATCAAAGAAACAGATTTGAGTGCTGAAACTAGAAAACTGGCTAGTTATAAGAAAAAAAAAACAAGCTAGAAGGCTTCCCTCAAACACAGAAGGGCTTGGGGGCTCAGAAGCCTACAAATAGTCTGTACCACTTAACAAGAAAGGCAGGAAATAAGCTTATTTTTTTTTCTATTTCCCAGATGCTCTCTTTGTACACAGTAGGAGTGCCTGAAATCAGAATATGATCTCACTGCACTCAGTTGAGTGAGAAAATGAGATGGGCCCAGAGGCAGGCTGAGGGGTGGGCAGTTTCAATGCCACTAAGATTAACACCAAAACAAAAACAGGGCAGGTGGGTGGGAATAACTGAAGAGCAGAATAACTTCAGTAAATATTCCTTCAACACTCCTTCATACACAGTTTAAATCAAATTAAATACTGTATTATTTTAAAAAAAAAGTGCAGATAAAGGTACTTAAATTCTCTTATACGTCCAGTTGAATATAACCAAGTTCTTAGCTGGCCAAGCTGAGGTTTTAAAGCAGGAATTATTTCACATGCACCAGTTTAAATATGCAAGGACAGGAAATCAAAGAATGTGGCTACCCCCACACCTGTAATTACTAGCAAATAACAAAATTCAGCCAACACTAGCTTCAGTTCAAGTTACTGAAGAGCAGAATAACTTCAGTAAATATTCCTTCAACACTCATTCATACACAGTTTAAATCAAATTAAATACTGTATTTTTTAAAAAAAAGTGCAGATAAAGGTACTTAAATTCTCTTATACGTCCAGTTGAATATAACCAAGTTCTTAGCTGGCCAAGCTGAGGTTTTAAAGCAGGAATTATTTCACATGCACCAGTTTAAATATGCAAGGACAGGAAATCAAAGAATGTGGCTAGCCCCACACCTGTAATTACTAGCAAATAACAAAATTCAGCCAACACTAGCTTCAGTTCAAGTTACTGAAGAGCAGAATAACTTCAGTAAATATTCCTTCAACACTCCTTCATACACAGTTTAAATCAAATTAAATACTGTATTTTTTAAAAAAAAGTGCAGATAAAGGTACTTAAATTCTCTTATACGTCCAGTTGAATATAACCAAGTTCTTAGCTGGCCAAGCTGAGTTTTTAAAGCAGGAATTATTTCACATGCACCAGTTTAAATATGCAAGGACAGGAAATCAAAGAATGTGGCTACCCCACACCTGTAATTACTAGCAAATAACAAAATTCAGCCAACACTAGCTTCAGTTCAAGTTACTGAAGAGCAGAATAACTTCAGTAAATATTCCTTCAACACTCCTTCATACACAGTTTAAATCAAATTAAATACTGTATTTTTTAAAAAAAAAAGTGCAGATAAAGGTACTTAAATTCTCTTATATGTCCAGTTGAATATAACCAAGTTCTTAGCTGGCCAAGCTGAGGTTTTAAAGCAGGAATTATTTCACATGCACCAGTTTAAATATGCAAGGACAGGAAATCAAAGAATGTGGCTACCCCCACACCTGTAATTACTAGCAAATAACAAAATTCAGCCAACACTAGCTTCAGTTCAAGTTACTGAAGAGCAGAATAACTTCAGTAAATATTCCTTCAACACTCCTTCATACACAGTTTAAATCAAATTAAATACTGTATTTTTTTAAAAAAAAAAGTGCAGATAAAGGTACTTAAATTCTCTTATACGTCCAGTTGAATATAACCAAGTTCTTAGCTGGCCAAATATTGCCATTTAAATGCCACAACTCTACCTTGCAACATCAGTTACTGTGTATATAAAACATTGAAAATTAGCATGCAGACTTAAGCTTTCTTTATAATAACATAACCATACCTTATAAAATGAGTTGCCTACACTTGTATTTTACTGCAGTACACACTTTTGGCAGGGTGTTCTACCATTTAAGGACACTACATCACATGGCTGGCAGTATTGGTTTGAAAAAAGTAAGATTATTTGCTAACAAATTCATCCTATAAACATACATTTGAATCCTTCTGTTCATCAATGGAATGAATCTACATGGAAGTATCATGCTACTCAAGTGGTCAAGGTAGATGGCATATAGAATTCCTTCACCTCAACACAGAAGACCCTTTCCAGTACTACTAGTTGAATATATATTGAGGGACTCTGGTGTGTAAATAAGCATAATAACTGGCCAAAAGGCAGGAAAATTAGTGGTATGCCAATTATCAGGTATCTATGTAGTCTTAACAAGTTTACAGCCTTTACAGGCTCCCCAAGAACTCTCCTATTGTAAGCCAAGGGAATATTAGAACTACTTCTTTACAACTCAGTCAAGAAAAAGGAGGCTGACAGAACTGACTAAAGTGTAAAGTAGCAGGTTTCTTTTGTTATGGGATCTACTGGAAAATAACTAAGATCCTAATATGGAGAGGGCTGAAATAATCATGCAGCACCTCACTGAAACCTTAGGCAGGTCAAGCAGAGAAAGAAATGCACAATTAAATAAATTCAGGGATGAGCAACAAGTTGATAAATCCTGCCTTCTATCATCTCCAGTCCCTCCTGTTTTTAAATATTGCACATAAGAAGAAAGATGTGAGAAAGATGCATGCTTCCTACTGCTGCAGCAAATTCCATCCCAGTGCTAGGTGGTACTGTTATCACTGTATGATATATAAAGGAAGGGAACTTTTAGCCAGGATGCACAGGTGCAAGCCCCTTAAGCACATCTTCGGTGCCTGCTAGTCTTCATGTATAGGCCTCTGCCTTTTAGTATTTTTAATAATCTTTTGTTCTGTTATCAAAAAGATTATATTAAAGGATGCACAACCTGCTATTAATCAATCAATCCTGGCAGCAAAACATGTCCTAACCTCTTCCAAATGAAACAAACAATAACGTAGGCTCTCTCAGCAAACAATGCTAGTGTCCAAACAGAGCAACGCCACTTAGTTATTCAGCTTGTAGCTACACAACACACAAAGACTAAGACATAACTAAAGAAACTAAAAACTACTACTCTAGCCCCTGGCTGCTACCCGCTGAATTCATAAAAGTAGCTGCCATCTGAATAGCTTAGGTGAGCATTCTTGTCAATAGAGCAGTCACAGAACAGTACATACTTTTAACTTGGAAACAATCTTACATCACTCCCAAACAAATAACCTATTCTCCCAGTACCAACATACTTTTTGAGCAGTCCACAGTTCTGATAGCAAGGGAGATTTAGAGTCAGTGCAGGAAGGGACTCATGTTTATGGAGTGGAAAGTGAGTTTTAGGGTTAGGGAATGATTGGGGAATTTAGGTTTGGGGAAGGGGGGTTGGAGTTTTAGGGTAAGTGAAAGAGGACTCGAATTAGGAACTGGGTGAGAGTTTTAGGGTTTAGAGTTAGGGTTCTGGTAGGGCCATCTAGGTTTATAAAGTACGTAGAGAAACTTGGGCTAGTGGAAGTTAGAGCACTTGATTTTTTAACAAGTGGCACCAAGTCATTCACCAGCTAATAGGATGTCAGCACTTGGAGTAGGCCCATATAAACTATATTAGCTGTAAGTAGGAAGAAATGAAATAAGCTAGCTTTCAAAAGTAGCTTAACTATTTGATGGGAAATGAACGGATGGTCAGCTTATCATTTTCTTTCATCAGATTTGTTTTGTTTACAATGTTTTTATTACAAACAAAAATTGCATGTTACTTCATTTTTGCTTTAACTTTTTTAGGCAACAGCATGTTTGAAATGAGTTATATACATTTCATTTGTATTTAGTTTCCTAGTAAATGTTCTTGCAGTGTTTTCATTTCAATCAGTATGAAAATGCAATAAATAGTCGCCTTATAAAAATCATTGTCCAACACAGCCAGAAAAGTGTATGAAGGAAATATGCCTATCTAGAAAATAACTGTAAATTAAGCAATGGCAAAGTGTTTGCACAATCTGGAAATAAGTAATACTTTTCGATTATGGTAGTACAATTGTAATGCATATTCACTCTAAAATGTACGCCAGAAATGTAAATAAACTATTATGTGCAGAATTTATTTGAAAATGCTACAGTCTCTCTCTCTCTCTCTCTCTCTCTGTCTCTCTGAAACTTTTAGAAACTACTAGCCATCTTCACTCAAGTGCTAATCCTGTGTTCCAAACCGATATATGGCAGAAAAACATTAACTGTATGTAGTACGTGATGATTTGGAACCAAACTGTCAAGAAATCTGTTCTTGCACCTGGATAACATTATATCAAGAAGTACATGTGTACAATGTTACTGTTAAGTAATATGAAGGGGAAAAACATATCTCAAGATACTCTGGAGACTGTTAAGCAAAGTGCAGCCAAGTTTACTTTACAAGCGAATTGCTCACCTAAACCTCCAGACAGATTCATTCCATGTACACAGAGAACAGAAGTATATATAAACATAAATGATTATTTTCCTTTTTTAACTTACTTCTGGACAGGACTTCCATTCACACTTCTGCTGAAAACTGTGCCACATTCTTAGAATGGCAGCCTGTTATTTAAAGTCATTCTGAAACCTTATATTGTAATGAAATAGTAACTCACCTGTTTTGATCCAAGAACAGCCTGATGATTCAAGAAGCAAGCAGCAATGCAAATAAATCCACGCCACCGTGACCACAGTCCTCCTGATTGCCTCGCTCTCTACTTGAAAAATAATTTGTCTTAAATAAAAAAAAATGTTTTAAAGTAAATACAAAAGAACTAAATACTGATACAGCAGGAAAAAAATATAAGGTCCAACCGACTCCAACGCCGAAAACTGACTGACTGATTCTCGCTCTTTTCCCAGCACATAAAGCCCGGGAAGAGAGCGACAACCAATCAGCAGCATTTGCCCAGCAAGCACGTCATGACATGCCTGCGGACGTCGCAGTCCGAGCCCCTTCCATATCTATGCGGTTTGTGTCTCAAACCGCATAGACGTCTGGGAAGTTCTGGGCATCACAATGATGCCTTCTTTGCTCCTCCGGGCTGCAATGAAAACATTGCAGCAAGAATTAAAAAAAAAAAAAAACGCTGTTGCGCTTGAAGCGCGCAATGCGCATGCGCGTACTTTCGAGTCACGGACTCGAAATGTAAAGTATAAAAATAGAAAAAAAGATTTTTTTTTTTTTTTAAATTAAACAAACAAAATAAACTACTCAGCTGTCTAGCTGAGGGGGCTGCAGTCTGGCAGCCCGATGCCACGAGCCGCCCCTGAACAGGTACCTTCCAGAGACCAACTGGTGATATGATGGGGATATCACAGGCATCAGCTTCCAGGATACTGCACCAGTTCCTGGATGCCATGTCAGCACATGTCGGTGAGCATGTATATTTCCCCAATTCCCATGAGGTATTGGCCAGCAATGTGCGTCTCTTCCAGCAAATAGCAGAATACCCTGAGGTAGTGGGTGCAATAGACTGCACGCACATATGCATCAAAGCACCAGCCGGTGAGTGGGGTAGGGCCTACATTAACCGCAAGGGCTTCCCCTCCATCAACTGCCAGGTCATGTGTGATGTCCAGGGCATAATAATGAATGTGTGTGCTGGCTGCCCTGGAAGCTACCATGATTCCCATATCTGGCATTTGACGCAGCTGTACCAGACATTTGCCAAAGGGGACATCCCACATGGTCACTTAGTGGGGGATGCTGGATATGCACTGGAGCCGTGGCTGATGACACCCATCAGAAATGCACACACACCTGAACAAGAATGCCATAATGAGGCACATGCACAAACACGAAATGTAATAGAGCATGTGTTTGGGCTGCTCAAGTCACGATTCCGGTGCCTGGACACATCTGGTGGAGCCTTGGAGTACTCACCAACTACATGTACCCAAATTGTCATGGTATGTGCTATGCTACATCATATGATTCTGTGAAAACAGCTGCAGCAGGACCAGCATAGGGCCGGGACAAACAGCCCTCCACCATTGCCAAGGCCATCACAGGCAGAGCGTGACTCGGAGGAGGAACAACCTGAGCCTGCCCCAGTAGGCAGAAGGAGGTGTGCCCAGTATGCCCTGGCCTTGGCAAAGAGGCAACGCATAGCACATACACTGGCTCAGTAGGAACCCTGGGAATGATACCCCTCTCTGACTCACTCATATAATAACAGGGACACCTAGCATGACACAACCTGCTTTCAAACATGTACAGGGAGTGTAGTATGTGCATCCAACATAGGCAGCCCTGCAGCACCACCTGAGGCATGATTGCCATGTATTAAGCAATGTAACACCATCTAGTATATGCAAACATGAAGACCCTGCCTAACATCTCACCCTCACCAAGCATGATGCCACACTATGAAGACAACAAGATCAAGTACAATAATTGGCTGAAGTATTGCTGTTAGCATAGGGGAACAAATGGCTGACAGCCTGGGATGACATGCTGAGCAAGACATGATGCTCCACCTGCTAGGGATAGCACACACCCAGCACACCTGGCTGTGTGGATACTGGCAAAGGCTGTTGTCACCCCCACTGTGCCTTGAATAGGTATGGCTGGAAACAGAAACCCACCACCATAGGTAGCACAAGGGATAACAACCTGGACGTAATGCTACCCAATGCCAGAAGTCTAATCTGCAAGGTGCATGCAGACCAAACCCAACACAGCATGGAGAATGGTAATATCTGTTCTGTAACAGAAACCTGGGTCAAGGCCCAGAAGAGCACCCTAATACTACCAGGTTATGCCTTATACCATGCTCTACAGCTCCAAAACATGGAACACACTACAATATGAGTGTGGCTATCAGCAATTGTCAAGGATAACCACACCCCCAGGTTGGTACCACAGCAAGAAGCAGCATGGACTATCCACGGGCAAGTAACAGTGGCTCAAACTGCGTCCCTGTTTGCAGCCTGCTACAGACCACCCTAACAAACCCAGGAACCCCAGCCAGCCTTCCTGAAGACACTGCAGAGTATGAATGTCTCAACAAATACCAAACAAGGCACACACAAAGTATGACATAGGTGGCAATCCATTATGTACGGAAGAAGTAATCAGGGACCTAGGGACACAAGTGGACGGTAACCCGTCATGTGACACTCACATTGCCAAGGTGGCCAGGAAGACCTGCTATATTGCCCACCTTAATATGAAATGATGCACATGTAGATCAAGAGAGGTCACTGTGCCCCCATACTATTCCCTTATCAGGCCCATACTGGAGAACAATGCCCCAGTTCAGATGTACCTTACCCGACACCTGCAGCAGTTAGAAAGACCCCAAATGTACCTCACCAAGAGGATAAAGGGTCCAAACATTTGTCATCTGCTGCCTGGCTGAAGAAACCACAGCCAACTTCACATGCATACTGCCCAGACAGAGGCGATGTATGCCTGATGTACAAGGCCATGTCCAATCCAGATTTAATGGACATGCTCTACTGCAGAAACTCCAAATCCAGCAGAGACACCACAGTGAGATATTTGAACCTCCACACATAGATAAATAGGATGTGCTGGAGGGACAGGTCCATAACCCAGAGACTCCTTACACTCTGGAACAGAATCCCAGTCCATGATAGGCTGAGCTCCACACTCATACACAACAAGAGAAATCCGGTCATGTGCATGGGAGATAGTAGGTGTACACTGGGGGCCATTCCTGTGTCACATCTAGTAAAGTAAACCCCAAATGGGCATAATATGCACATTGCAAGGAGTGTCGAAAGACACACACAGTCTGTCTATGCTCCAACATGGCCAGGGAAAATAGCATAGTATGAACCTATGAACCTTTGATGATACAAATTGTGCAGGACACAAAGGATAATCACACAGCTGTCCTAACTGATGGTAGGAACCATGGTGATAATCCACACATATGCTCTGCAGTACTCAAATATCACAAACAATACACCAAACCCACATACATTGCCAACATCCAAACTAACAGATTCTTTGCAAACTCCCCACCAGCACCAAACTGCCAAATATCTATCCCAGCAGAGTGCTGGCCCCCTGACATTGCAGATGGTGAGGTAACAGCCAGCATCTACAAAGCAAACCACACAGCATCAATGGTACCAGATGGTATCCTGGGTTGTGTCCAACAAGTACTGTAAGAAGAATGGAACACCAAATAGCACTACTGTGCACTCACAGTCCTACCACAGGATATGTACCCAAAGAGCAGTGTACAGCAACAGTGGTCCCTCACCACAAAGGTGGTGCCTGAATGGATACTGCAAACTATCACCCCTAAACCCTGACTATCTTGGTTGGCAAAGTAATGGAGAGGATGATCATGGATCCCAGGAATAACGAGAATGGGTACCTACAGACATTTGACCCTACCCAGTGTGGCTTTCATAGGGCAGATCTTGCCCCTTAAACATGTCTGACTCATGTGAAACTCTCACCAAGGCCATTAATGAGGGGAATGTGGTTCACACAGCCTATCTGGACCTTGCTAAACCCTTCCATACAATACCCCAGTTGTTCAGTACAGATAAGCTCACCAGCCTAACTATAAACCCCTATCCAAGTAGATGGGTTGCAAACAAGCGCAAGGACAGAGCTGACCTGGTCAGACATGCTGCAGCCATGTCAGACTACAAACCAGGTACAACTGGCATCCCACAAGGCATGGTCCTGGGACCTCTTTTGTATGCTATATATGTCACATAGGTACAGGCCAACATGGAAGGACTCTGTCTGAACAGGTTCGCAGATGACTACAAACTTCCCACCATATCGGACCCTCCAGCTGACACAAGCATCCTACAAAAGACACACATAGAAACAGACAAGTGGTGCCACAGCCATGCCAACAAGCTAAATGCAGAATAGTGTATAGTCATCCCCTGTGGAAACACAGTACGTGGCCACAAATTACCACATAGGTGTTAACCCATTAAGTACATCAGGAGCAATAAGAGACCTGGGGACACAAGGTGATAGATATCCTGCATGTGACAACCATGTGTCTGTAGTGGTTACAGAAACATACCATATACCCACCTAATCATGAAGGTAAGCACAGCTAGGTCAGGGTAGGTCATCGTGCCTCTCCAGTCATCCATCAGCAGCCTCACAATTGTGTACAATGGCCCTTGTGGGATGTACCTTAGCAGACACCTGCATCAACTGAAAAGACCCCACAAATACCCCACCAGGAGGATCTCAGAGCTGTAACAGATGCCATGTGTTACCTGATTAAACAAACTGCAGCTCCACACAGTGCCATACCGTCTGGCTGGAGGTGATCTGTGCCTGATGTATAAAGCCATGATCAAGCTGGAATCAATGGACATCTGGCAACATGTAAAATCTGAATGCTGGTGACCTATGCAGATGACAGGCCTGAACCCCAGCACAGACATAAACAGGACATGCTGTACCGATTGGTCCATAACCCAGAAGCTCACTCCACTCATGACTAAACCCCCAGTACAGGTTATCCAGGGAGTCCCTCATTGACTGTCATCCAGAGGAATCATGATGACTGGATGGGAGATGGTAGGTGTACCCTGGATATCACCTGTATGTCATGGGTAGACAGAGGCACAGCACACTAACCTTGACATATGTCATGTCAAACACCAGTAATTATGTGTGTTGAAGGACAAACACTCTCTGACTAGCATTACAAATGGCCTAGGGCACATGGCCATTGTTTGTCACTGTCCACACAAGTTGTGGAATACATTAACAATGTCGGACAATCCTGTTCTATGTTGTCCATATCTGAACAAATTGCAACATCGTCATATCTGCACAAATGGCCCTCAACCAGTCTGGTGTGCTCACTATAAATATTACAAGCAGTGATAGGACTGAAACTGATGATACTGTCCACCACAGTGAAAGTACTGAACCAGTACACTATACAACAATACACTGTTTGGTCAGTATGAAAGGATGTTGACAACTGTATGCAAACTATCCCATAGAAACCCTGCAGGCACAGCATAATTCCTGTTAGGTTCAGACACAAAGCAGTTGGGCAGTAAGAACACAACCTGACGTCCAACACTCAACTGTACATGTGAAATATAGATGAAGTCCACACACAAACACAAATGTGGTGGACCACAATTCCCAACATATGGAAAGTTCACACTGGGCATGCTCGCACACTTAGATAAATGAGACGTGTCAGTCAAGAAGCCATAGAAATTGTGAACTGGGCATGCTCACAAACTTAGGCCATGTCACAGTTCAGCAGTTGCACACACATATCTGGCATTTGTATGTGTTAACACAGGAACCTCCCACAATACAGAAATCTGCCCAGTGCACACAGTGAAATTACAACAGAGACATAAGTAAAGTACTGGATCCCACTCATATGCAATCATCTGCCACAGTACACAAGTTGTTCATAGAGATAGGGAAAGCTATGGCAATAAAGACCCACAAACAGTATATGAGCAACAGATACTTGCATCTGACAGGTAAACATATGTCCGTAGAGTGCAATACTAGGCTGTTGTCCCTAGGGAATATAGAAGGCTATCCACAGTGTATTTGGCATCTGCCTCCACAGTACAGTAGGCCACTGTGCCTCAGCAAAGTTGATGCATATATATGCTCTCCCCCTTACTGATGGATACTGACAGATGTACATACCTCTTCATAAATAATGATGTCAGCACACTATACATATGTCAGGAGCAGAAATGCTACCCAGTAATATGAATAGCGTGCTCAGCTACTGCGTCTTTCACAAGTGACATAATATAGTTAGGTAGGGGTTTGAATCCTGTAAGTGCTCAGTGTGTATGTGTGACTGTGGGGGGGAGTAGTGTGGGTGTAAGAGAAATGTCCCTTTTGGCAATTAGTACAACACACCACATGCTGCATATTCCACTGTCTAAACACTGATGATGTCAGCACCCTATAAGTACAGCAGGAGAACGCAAGCCTCCCAGTAATGCAAATAGCGTGCTCTGCTACTGCGTTTCTCACAAGTGTCATTACATAGTTAGGTAAGGGTTTGAATCCTACAAGTGCTCCGTGTGTATGTAGGGGGGGAGTAGTGTGTGTGCAATTGCATGTGTAAGAGAAATGTCCCTTTTGGCAACTAGTACAACACACCACATGCTGCATATCCCACTGTCTAAACACTGATGATGTCAGCATCCTATAAGTACAGCAGGAGAAAGCAAGCCTCCCAGTAATAGCGTGATCTGCTACTGCGTCTCTCACAAGTGTCATAACGCAGTTAGGTAGGGGTTTGTATCCTACAAATGCCATGTGTGTTTTTGTCACACAGTTTGTCCATGTGTGTGGGATGTTGTTCCCAATATTGCACGACATAGATCATATCAGTAATGTCAATGCACACATGATGTATGTGTGTGCCACATACACATATGTACCTGTGACCTTCAATAGTTCCCATGTCTGAAGCCTGCCTCATGTGAATACATGGAATCTGCATTAGACAACTGTATGACTGTGGTGTTCTGTGCAGGGGCTGCATGTGGTATGTGCATATACAGTGTGAGTCGTATATGGTGTCATCCTACCAGCGAGGGAAACACATCTGGTCTGGAGCATATAGTCCACATGTTGTTGATGAACAGGTGCAGCATGTGTCCACCTCTTGTGGGAGTGGTAACAAGTTGTTCCATAGCAATTCAGTGAATGAATGCTAGGAACCTTTCAGCTAGGGTCTTGGAGCTAGAGTAATGCTCCCACTCTATATTTGGGTAGTTGCAGTCCACCCATATAATGGTGTTTGTAGAGACCGTCATATTCCCAGTGTTGTCAGGAAGGCCAAGTGGGTTTCCTGGGTATGGGACGGTGGTGTGTGCCAGGCTATGAACCTGAAGGCAGTCTAACCCACTGTTAGTTGCACATGGATAGGCTCTGATGCTTTGTGCTGTGCCACCAACCTGGAGGTGTGTGTATCTGTGGTGCCTTTGGATACACCCCCCCTGTTCTGGTTTGGTGCATGTTTAGGGGACGACAAGCATGGTATGAGGTATGACCTAGCAGTGCTGGGGTGCACCTGGGAGCTTTGTACCAGGAGTCTGTTACTGCACGGATATTGCTGTTCTCCATGCTAAGGACAGTGTCCACTGCATGCATCCTGAGGTTTACACTGCTGGCGTTGAGTAGCATTACTATTAGTGTCCTATCCCGTGTGATACCTGTGTAGGTGGCTATGTAATTTGAGCCTTGCATAAAAAGGCACTATGTGTGTAGCAAGAGCCTCTGCCAATATACAACGGTCCATGGGTGACAGGTGCAAGCTGTCCCTAGCAAAGCAACGTGGCTTGTCTAGCATGTAATCCCACGCTGACAGGCACTGGATCCCCTTTGAATGTCACCGGAACATACGGCAATTGTAGAAATTGATCATCCTGTCTACATATTGTGGCAGCATTCTTGGTGAGGGTAAGATGCTACTCAAGGTCAGGGTCATAACAGACTGTGCCACATGCTCAGAGAGCCCCTCTGTGTCCCCTATCATGTAGTCCAGGGAGGTACATCACAGGTCATTCACACTGGCACGGACAATGACTGAGTCATATTTGTACATGCCTTGGAGTGAACTGTATGCTTGTGTTATGTGGTGGATCATACTCCCCGATGGGCATCTCACTGTGACCTTCTCCTTGTTCAGCCTGGTGAGCAGGACTGCAGTGTACCTGATGATAGAGGTACCTATTACAACTGTAGCAGGTGTGTTGTTAAGCCATATGGGCTGTGACTGTTTGGCACACAGGCTTTGTGAGCTATGTGTTGCATGTGCTCTGTTCTGGCATAATGTTTGCTTGTGTGTCTGCTTCGCAGGTGTCTGCTGCTCAGGCGGGATGCTATTCTGAGACTCCAAGAATGTTCCTGTGTGTTTCTGTGTTTGGATTGCTGTCGTGGCAGGTCTATGTGAGACTGGTATTGCATTCACTGTAGTATCCCACTCCACCTGACAGGGTATGCCAGTACTGAGTTAGGAGAGCTCAGCCCCCAGTTTGGCTATGTGGTTGCATCTCTCACATGTGTTGTACGTTTATGGGAAAGGGGAGAGGGTTGTCTGTGTACATGAGGCAGCTGTAACATTGCCACATGACTCACAGATTCACAAACTGGACCAGAGAGGCAATTGCCAAGTGACCTTTGCACATGCTACCATAGTATTGTGAATCTGATAATAAGTAACAACACATAGGGCCAATGGGGAACAAGGTACTCAAGGTGAGTATGTGAGGGTGTAGTGCTCTTGATTTGTTAGTGCTGGCATATATAAATGCTTTCGTGAGCAAATGCCAGGTAAGTCATATGCAATGTGTTACAGGCAACTTACATGCAAACAGGACAAACAGTGACGTTCTGTCACGTGAGACATGGACATCAGTACATTAAGAAATACAGATGTCACTAGGGATCCACAGAGGCGGTGTAAATCTGCATTGCAGGTGGTATCAGTGTTTCAGGGACATATCAAGCAAACATGCATACCAACAAAGCTACAGTCAGCAGGCCTGGAGCTAGACTATGCTACAACAAACAAGGTGTACGACTTCCAGTAGGTAACAGTGCATATATGCAGGCACTATATGCCTGTACCCAGAAAGTCACAGGTCAGACGGGCTGTGTCCAGCCCGACCTCCCACAAGTGTACAGACCATGTACCTTCGTAATGTAGAATAACTGGCCTGAAACCCAAGTGCTCATACCTGAACTTATACACATTTCGAATAACAGACACGGAGCCCTCACTCAGCAGTTCCAAAATTTGTAGGATGTATGCTACCTGTCCTGGCACCACAGTATCCTTGACATGTATGGAGACTCTCCCTCCAGTCATAGTTAGTTCTGTGTTTTGGGGCTGTCATGCATGGTACGAGGTGTGACCTTGTAGTGCTAGGGTGCTCTTGTGAGTCTTGAACCTGTTGTGTATTACTGCACAGATATCAACATCCTCAAACATCGTCATTGCAGAGTCGAGTGTGGACAGCATGCAACTTGCAGTTGGCATGTCCATCATTGAGTATCAATACTTACATTTTCTTATCCCCTGTGCTGCCTATGTAGGTGGCCTTCTGTTGACAGCCTCACCACCAGTATGCAAAGATGTGTAGACATTACACTATGGTAATTATTATGGGTGTACAAAACAATACAATGACATTCATACTGTAACTGCATCAGACATGCTGGGGTATACCCACAATGATATCATTGCACTGTACTGTTGACAACATGATACTATTACTACACTTCTATGTAGTCACCCTGTGCATCAGTACCATGTTAACCTGTTCCTGCACCAATGTTACAGAATGCAGGAGGTGGCACAGTTTCATCATATGCACAGGGTGTGTACTTGGTATGCCTGAGTCTGCCACTGATACAACCAATTGACATGTCTGTGTGTGTGTGTTGGTGAGGGACAGCAGTACAAGATGGGGCAATGTTGATGCAGTGTGTGCGTGTATGTGGTAGCCCTAGGTGTTATCAATTCGCATGTGTGTATGCATGCACACAGTTCCACCTCATGGCTGCCATATACAGGTGTTTGTGGACAGTCACAGACAGTACCTGCCAGGTCATACAGATCACTGTCTCTGGCCATGGACATGGTACCTGTGCCTGGCAGGGGTGCTATGGACCGTATCAGGTACTAAGCCAGACTGGGTACTGTCATAAGAAGCAGGTGGTTGGTGACTAGAGACAGGTCCCTGTTGGGACTGTCCAGAGCCACGTGCATGTGGTCTCCTGGGGCTGTCTGATGACAGCACAGACCCAGCATTGCTGGGGCTGCTGCTGGCACTATGGGAGTGGCCGCGGGCCTGTTGTCGTCCACGATGGCTGCCAGATGCTGCTGTTGCTGGCATACGCTCATGTCGATGCCTCAACCGTCCACCATTGCCCTGGCTCATGGACATGTAGTTGTGGAATAGATCTAATGTGTCCCCCCAACGTCTGTCAATGACCTCGGTGAAATTACGGATGGCAGCCGCAGCATCACACATACTGTCACTCATAGATGTGCGGCATTCTCTCAGCTCCCTCAGACCCTGTCTGGTGTACCGTTCCATACGTGACTGTGCCTGCATTACAGCCCGAAACATAGCTGAGGTTGAAAGACCTCTGTGGGCACGTCTGACAGGGGCAGTACACCCACGGATGCTCCCACGAGAACCCCTGGACATCTGCCTGTGTGGTACCATGTCAGGACCCTGGCCATGGCTGCTGTGTGGGGATGCATGTGCCACCGATACCACATTACCCTGGTCAATGCCCACTGTATCCTGTCCATCACCTAGAGACATTGGTGACAAAGGATGTATTGGCAGGATGACTGTGCACATTGATGGGGTCAACAGCTGTGTACTGTCAATTGGCTGACCAACAACGGACCCTGGCACACTTCCCTGTGTCATTACACAGGTATCATCATTATCACTATCCATGGCAGCTGATTCAGGTCCCCTGCTGCACAACACCAGAGCAGCACCAGAACCTGTGGGAGTAAGACAGGAAACACAGTTTACAATGTGTACACAATGTCACCACTGATACACACATGCACACATGCACACAGGGCACATGCACACATGCACACATGCACACATGGACACATGCACACATGCACACATGGACACATGCACACAGGGCACATGCACACATGCACACATGCACACAGGGCACATGCACACATGCACACATGCACACAGGGCGCATGCACACATGGACGCATGCACATATGCACACATGCACACAGGGCACATGCACACATGGGCACATGCACACAGGGCACATGCACACATGGGCACATGCGCACATGCACACATGCACACATGCACACAGGGCACATGCACACATGGACACATGCACACATGCACACAGGGCACATGCACACATGGACACATGCACACATGCACACAGGGCACATGCACACATGGACACATGCACACATGCACACGTGCACACAGGGCACATGCACACATGCACACATGCACACAGGGCACATGCACACATGCACACATGCACACAGGGCACATGCACAAATGGGCACATGCACACAGGGCACATGCACACATGCACACATGCACACAGGGCACATGCACACATGGGCACATGCACACATGCACACAGGGCACATGCACACATGGACACATGCACACATGCACACAGGGCACATGCACACATGGACACATGCACACATGCACACAGGGCACATGCACACATGGACACATGCACACATGCACACATGCACACAGGGCACATGCACACATGCACACATGCACACTCCTCAGTATATGAGATATCAACACACAGACACAAACACACCTGCAATCAAACACATAGCACTACTGCTTGAGCCTATTATTACTATTAGTATCAAGAGTATTGAAGGTATTGTTATTACTCACTCACCAGCATGGATAGGCTGCCTTGCTGTTACACTAGAGGGACCTGCAGAAATGAGACATTTATTGTCAGTGGGCACAACTTTGCCATTGATACTGTGAGTATGATACAGTTCAGTAGTGCAGTTGGCTTCCACAGGTCTACTGCTGATATTGAGAATATCACTCTTGCACAATAATTACCAAGATAACAGCTACAAACTGAGGACACACCTCACACATGCATAAACTAATAGTGTACAGAACAGTCAACTATACACATGGCATGTTACCTGCACACTCGGTGTCCTGCTGCTGGGTGGCTGCAGCCTCCATCATTACGCATGTATGCTGCTGCTGTTGTTGCTGTTGGGCTGGAGCCACAACACTTAGGAGTAGTCCCTCCAGTCTGGTGAGGGGAGATGTCTAGCCACCACACCACCTGTGGCAAGCTGTTGCCTGTGGATATCCAATGCACGCTGACAGACATTTCTAATCAAATCACTGCAGTGATGGCGTACTTGCTCATATGTCCGGTTATGTGTGCCTATGTCATTTACCCAACGGACCAGGTCTTGCCACAGTGCAGCCCACTCCTGCTGGTTCTGGCTGGTGCAGGAAAAGAGTATTGCGAAATCCCGCACCAGGCTCTGGTGTATCTCTTCCTCCTCTGCAGCAGAGTAGACAGGGTTTCACTGGTGAACCATAGCCCTGAAAAGGAGAAGAAAAATATGTCAGCAATATATGTCAGCAAAATATGGCACACATAATACACATAATACTCGACTGTAGTGATATAACCTAACCCCCATATATAGCATCTGTCTGTCTATTGGGGGATACACATGTAAATGACCATATACCAGTGCTCAGCCAACAACTGTGCAACAGTACCTGGCACACTCCATACGACAGACTAGTATACTCCAACAGTCAGCACACTGGTTCAGGTCCAATGCACAACCTCAAACTGGGGGTTTGTATCAAGGTACTGTATGGGGAGCATTATCAACCCATGCACTGCATGCAATGCATGTTACATATTTCACTGGTAATGCAAACTACTCTTAATTGCCATAACCCTACCTACACCACAGTCACATACAGGGTAACACAGCACAACATATGGCAATTTAATATGTTTTGATCACAATACCTCACACATCTGTCTCTGGCCTTACACCAAGGACACACACTACCATGACAGACAGACAGACAGTCATGGTGAGCAATCACACCAGTACATAACATGCACCCAGTCACTGGCACACTCATTCCACCTCATATATTTGGTTTGCAATGGGTTCGTGGGTGTGCATTGTGTCTTAGGTAGGTAGTATGCTATTGGCCCTGGGTCTACAGCAGCATACTGTTATGCTACCCTGCCCCTTGTGACACATGTGATGTGATCCTACCTGCTCCTGTCAAACAGTTACACAGGGGGACTCATATGGCATATTACCTATCTGCATAACATTCAGCAGGGGTAAGTCTGACATCTACTCATGGGGAGCCTTGCTTCTTAATGCTGTGTGGATTACTCCAGGGTAGGTCTTATCTGTGGGTAGGGACCTGTACCCCCACCATGTGCTCTTTACTGCGGCGACAAGGACGACAGACATAGGTAATTTGGGTTGTGGATGTTGGAGGTGTTACCATGGTTGTTGGACAACTGTCATGGGTGTGACCTAACTATGTGTATCCAGCATTGGTAACCTCTATGTAGGTAGTCTGGGTGCGCTCTGTGGTCTTGTCAGTCACTCTGCATAGGTAATGTGTTTGAGTGCATTGGCACAGTTACTTACATATGTCTGTGTCCTTCTCCATATCTGTAGCTGTCATGGGAGGTACATACCGTGTAGGACATTGTGGGGTGTAGAGGGGTACAGTGACCTACATGTTCATAGCTGACACACCATGTCTGCTGACACATTCCATGTACAGGTATTACAGGACTAGTGTGCCACTGTGTATATCAATGGGGAGCCTATTGTACACTTGTTGCCCCTGTTCCCCCCTGACACATGCAGTGGTGGGCAGGGATGCACATATGTGGTGGTTACTGGTGTCAGTGTTTTGGAATGGGGTATGGTACTCCAGTATCCACACTGGTGTTCACTCCATGCCTTTGTCACCAGGTAAATATGGGGAGAGAGAGGGAGAGAGAGAGTGAGAGGGGGTGGGACAGAGAGAGAGAGATAGTCATATACAGACATATCTGTTGACAGTCAGATCTGTCTGTATATGTATATGTATCTACATATATCTATATATGTATATGTGTATTACATATATCTGTATGTACATATTCTATCAATCTCGATGTCTGTGCAGTAACTGAAACCTGGTTCAAGGCTCCTGAGAGCACCCCAGCGCTACCAGGCTATACCTCGTATCATGCTTTTTGGCCCCAAAACTCGGGCCAAAACAAAAAGGGAGGGGGAGTGTCCATATTCATCAAGGACACCCACACCTCCAGGTTAGTGGCAACACATGAAGCATCAGAGACCATCCAGGTGCAACTAACCATAGGGAAAACTGCTATACAACTGGTAGCATATTACAGACCACAATCCCAATCTCAGGAACCCCATTCAGCCTTCCTGAAGACATTGGAGGATATGAATGTCTCACCAAACACCATCATATTGGGAGACTTCAACTACCCTAACATAGACTGGGTGCATGATTCTAGCCCAAACACCCTAGCCCAAAGGTTCCTGGAATTCATAAATTGAAATGCAATGGAACAGCTAGTCACCTCTCACACAAGGGGAGATAATATACTAGACCTGATCATCACAAACATGGGGACAATGTGCAACACACCGGAAGTATACCCCTCACTAGTGACATCTGACCACAAACTAATCACCCTGGATATACATATCCCACCTCCACCCCCAACACAAAAGACTACAGTGAAAAACTTCTCAAATGCTGACTTTACACTTCTTAAAACTGAGATGGTATCTTTTAAGCCCACTGGGCCAGTGGAAACCACATCCCACAATGCAGAATCCTTCACAAATGCTTTCTACCGACATCTCCAAGAATGCATGGATCATGCAATCCCAAATAAAACCAGGACCCTCTCCACCAAGGGCAGGCGTCCTGTCTGGTGGACCCCAGCCATGAACAAATTGTATAACAAATGAAGGAAGCTACTGCACGACAGAGCAAAATCCCATAAAGAGAAGACATCTCTGATCAGCACTAGTAGAAAGCTACGTTCTCTCATAAAAACATCCAAGGCCAACTTTGAGAGAAAAATCGCTATGGGCACTAAAGATGACCACAAGGCCTTCTTCTGCTATGTTAGAAACCTGGGCGGAAACCCTCAGATATGTTCAGAGTTAGTTCACAATGACAAAAAATACACTGAACACACAGATATTGCCAACATTCTGGCAGACAGGTTCAGTGCAAATTTCTACCCTCCCTCAACCCCAAAAGAAGAAATACTTATCCCAGCTGAATGTAACCTGCCTGTCATCTCAGATGTCCAGCTGAGAACCGCCCTCAGCAAAGCTATAAACACAGCATCAATGGAACCTGACGGTATCCCGGGTTGCGTGCTACGTTAACTCCGAGAGGAGATAAACCCGCACATAAAATGCTATTTAACCATAGCCTTACTACAGGATATGTACCTGAACACTGGCATACAACAACAGTAGTCCCACTCCACAAAGGTGGCACTTCTACAGACCCTGGTAACTACCCCCCATAAGCTTAACCAGCCTGGTCTGCAAAGCTATGGAAAGACTCATTATGGAACTCATAAACAGAGACATTGGGGACTTACAGACACTTGATCCCACCCAGTTTGGCTTTGTAAAGGGCAGATCCTGCCTTTTGAACCTGGTTGACTTTTTCAAAACAGTCACTAGAGCCATTGACGAGAGCAAAGCAGTCTATACAGCCTACCTGGACTTGGCTAAAGCTTTCGACACAATACCCCACTCTGGCATCATAGACAAGCTCAACAGCTGAAATGTAAATCCAGATGACTGCATACTAGGCGCCATAGTCGATACACCAGCTGACACATACATCCTACAGAAAGGCCTCACTGCAACGGACAACTGGTGCCAGAGTCATGGCCTTAAACTGAATGCCAAATAATGTATAGTCATCCCCTTTGGGAAAAACAAAGTACCCACATATTATCACATGGATAGTAACCCACTGAGTACGGAAAAGGTAATCAGAGACCTGGGGACACAAGTCGGTAGTGACCTCTCATTTGACACCCATGTTGCCAAAGTGGTTAGAAAGACTTCCTACCTTGCCCACCTTATCATGAAGGGATTCACATCCAGATCAAAGGAGGTCATTGTACCCCTATACTCCTCCCTTATCAGGCCCATGAATGAGTACTATGCCCTATTTGGTATGTACCTCACCCGGCACTTGCAACAGCTAGGGAGAACCCAAAAGTACCTCAGCAAGAGGATCAAGGGTCTCCAACATATGTCATATGCTGCCAGACTGAAGAAACTCCAGCTCTATTCAGTAGCATACCGCCTACTTAGAGGTGATCTGTGCTTGACGTACAAGGCCAGGTCCAATCAGGAATTGATGGACATGCTCCACCTCATAAAATCCAAATCCATCAGAACCACAAGAGCTAAAGATTTAAACCTCAGCACAAATATGAATAGGACATGCTGGAGGGACAGATTCATAACTCAGAGGCTTCCCATACTCTGGAACAGAATCACAGTTCATGTTAGGCAGAGTCCCTCACTGACTCTCTTCATGTGAAATCTTGTCGAGTGGATGGGAGATCATAGGTTTACCCCAGGGATCATCTCTGTGTCACTACTAGAAAGAGGCACAGTAAACTAATTCTATTATGTAAGGGGGTCTTCACTGCGTCACCACTAGACAGAGGCACAGTATTCTAAATCTATTCTGTACACTTTTGTACCATTACATGGGGTGGCGAAAGCCGCATCACTATGGCTAGGCTTATAAATGCCCCAGGCCAGATAGCCTAGTACTAAACATGTCTATGTATTTCTACATCCCTCTCTATCTATGTATACATATATGCATATTATATATATATATATATATATATATATATATATATATATATATATATATATATATATATATATACACATACATATCTCGATATACATATGTATAAACATGATAGATATATATATCTAATCCGTTTTAGTTCCACATATGTATACACACAGTAACGTACTGATGAACATCCATTACTGTACAACCTACATTGTACATTGCACTACAACCTACATTGCTATGTGCACATAGCTACCTTCACATACATATGTATGTATAGCCTTCAGTGACAGTTGCAGTATGTCCCTGGCCCTATGCACATCTTCATATACATAGACACGGACCAATAACACATATGGAGGGTTCACGGTATGTAGACTATTATATTAGTACTTTACATTACCTGTGTTTGTTGCAGCTGTTTGTGTAGGCTTTCAGATACTTGGCCTGCTGTCAACTTGTTTGTTTTGTTGTTACTTTTTATTTTTATTTCTTTGTTTCTCTTTCTCTTTCTCTTTCTCTTTCTCTCTCTCTCTATCTCTCTCTCTGTCTCTACCTCTATAGGGTGCAATGAAAGTATTGCATGTGTGGACTTGGAGTACAGGATGCTTTTGCAGGTATCTGCACATGTCCATGTGATGGTCTCTGCACCAATTGTTAGCCAGCATTTACTAATTGCATGCAGCCTGTTGTGTAGTGATTGCAGTTCTCACTGTGATTTCAGGACAGTGCTATAAAAAGGTTTGTTAGGTAGGCATAGCCCTTTCAATTTATCAGGGTGGGGACCATGCTGGTTTGCTGTGGACACTGTTCTGTGAGTGTAAGGGTTGGTATGTCTCTCATATTTCAGGCTGTGTTGTAGACACTGCAATGCATGTTGTACTGTAACCTGAGTATTCCTTCCTCCAGTTTCCTCTTATCTGTGTGTATGTAAACTGACACCTATGACTAGTAATACTGTGTATATGGGTGTGTGTGCTTTCCTGTGGGAAATGTGGTGTAACTGGTATATAGCAGTGGCTCTTGCAATCTGTTGCTATGACTTCAATATTTGCCCTTTACATTCACTCCTTGTATGCCTGGTAGGTGTCTTTCCTGTAATGTGTTGCTATGGCTTTTATATTTTCCATTTACATTCACAGCTTGTAATGATTGCTATATCTGTTTGGGCAGCAATTCCCTATGTGTTTGTTGTGGTAGGGTGGTACTGCATGCAGTGTGGTCTGGCCATGGTGTGGGCCTTGACACTTACAAGGGTATTTGATCATGCTGCTGAGCAGGCCTCAGATACTCTCATGTGCATCTTTTATCAGCCTCATGGAATGGTACATATCACTGGGATACTCCCATGACATATTCTGATATTCTGCAGTTGTGACTGTGGGTTATTTTTAGCATATGTATTACTACACCATTTGTGACATGCAAGTGGTGCATACCTTCAGTAATTCATAGTTACCATTGCATGTGTTGTAACACCTTTCTGCCTACTGTTAGTACATTTCACAGGGAGTCATTGGGGCACAGTTGACATTTGTTTTCACATCAGGGACATCCCTGTAACTCAGTCACAGTTGCTATGTCTGGGCTCTTAACTATTCAACTATGGCAGTGTTTATCCTGCTCTGAGTATGTGTGTGGCTTGTCAGGTGCTACTGTGACATTATTACCTACTAGCTACCAACTAGCATGGCTGTTTCTCTTCACACAGTACTATTTTACAAATCCACTAGATTTGACAGGAAATATACATGACATGCTTTGTGTACTAGACTTGCTATATTCCCTTTACATTAATTCCTACTATTTCATGATATATTTATTTCAGCACAATGTTTTTGTATAGCAGTCATGGCTTAGTGGTAAGTCATGCAGACTAGTGTTTCCAAGGTCCTGAGTTCGAGACTGACATAGGTATTTTATTTTGCTGCTGAGCAAACTACAGGCCTTGTCATTCAGAGTGACTAAGGCACTTTTAAGCAGTTGTAAGCAGGTTAGCGCTGGTTTGTGCGGAGCTCACGCATGCGCACTGCCACTTAGCTTTTCGCACACATGCTTAGTTAAGCGCACAGACGCGCACACCCGCTTACTACTGCTTAAAAGTGCTTACTCTCGCGCACACCCGTGCTAATTTCTTTTAAAGAAAAGAAAATGGGGAGATAGGAAAGTGGTGAAAAAGGGGGCACAAAGAGGGTAGGACAGTAGGAAAACAAGCTCGGGTTTTGCAGGAGGGATGTAGGAAAGGCCCATAGCTGCCCATTTCTTCATCAGCAACAGCTGTGCATATGTTTGTAATTTGGTGTGAAATTTGAAACCTTCCACCCCTGAGAGAAGTGTGAGGACAACAATATTTGTTGTACAGCCAATTGTAATTGTCAGTTTAAATGTCCAGCAGACATGTGTGCAAAATGGGCAGCTATTTATGGGGCGTAATTTTTTTGTGGGTACAGAGTGCCCTTTTTTTTTTTTCAGGTGAGAGTGATATGTCACATACAGGAAGTCAGTATAACTGGGGAGGTAGGTTGGGAGGTTAACAGACAAGACAAACAAGACCCATACAAGGGTGGTGTATGACACATGTTGGGGGGATACACAATTGACGGGGACTGATGTTTGGATATCTCGAGCCCATGAGCCCAGAGATGGCAACAGTGGAACTGAGATCCCCACCCATGGGCAGTTGCCACTGTGCCTTCACTGCTCAGGACAGGGCTGTGCTGGTGGCTGTGCAGGATGGGCAGCAGGCACACCCGTGAGTTGTGCCACCCATGCCTCAAGCTGGTGTAGGGGCCCAAGCACAGCATGCCTGATTTCCCTATGCACCACAGTCTGGACACTATGGAGGGTGAGTGGATGTTCTCCTCCGGCCACACTTGCAGAGGGGGGACGAGCCCCATCCCCTGCAATGCTTCCACCCGCAGGTGGCACAGGGCCACCGGAGGAGGGTCCGGCCTGGGCACTAGTGCCAGGTGCACTCGCCAGCTGAGGTGGGAGAGGTGGGTCCGCTGGAACCCGCCTACCCTGTCGTCCTATGTTTTGCATTATTTTATGACAGTTTGGGTTAGTAATGTATAATACCATTCACAATTAGTTGTAACAGCATGCATTAGTATTCCCATTAACCAAACACCCATAAATTCAAGCCATTGAACAGCAAGCATAACACATGCATAATTTGAACAACAATACACAATCCAACAACATGCAGGGTTGATTGATGGCAACAGGCCATCAGGTTTGGATGTATGAACAGGGCACATGCATCAACGTACATGCAAATATGTATGAACCAACAGGACAAATGTCCACGGGAGTTAATTGTGAAGACACATACCCATTTCATGTGGAATGGATTATTTGTGGTTATAGGGTAGGGTGAATAAATATTTCATTAACAACTTCAAATACCTATACATATGCTGTACATTTCTACTTGCTGTAGATATATACATACTACAGGTCTGACTACAGTTTCCTTTGTGTAAACTTATGCATGTTGGTGATGGGAATGTTACTGCTACATTAATATACATTGCATTTTTATTCATACACATTCATATCTGGCTCTGTTCAGCTACAGCATCCTGCTACATTTGCTTTATATGGCTCTAGACAACTGTGGATGTTTGGTATTTCATACAACCATACTATCTGCATATTGCAAAGGTACAGCAACATATCCAAATTGTGGGACACACATTCCAGCTTCAGTACTTTATTCCACACATTTCACAGTTTGGTTGTGCCTGTCACATTCATTTCATTCTGTACTGACTGCAGTATACTTTATTCAGGAGTTATTACAACTTTATTGGTGGATTCATACCTCTTTCTCACACTCTCACTTGTTTTATTTTTACAATTCAGGATGGTACTTAATTCTAGGCTTTATTGACATGTTTTACTTGGTTACAACAATCCTTCCCAACAGTCTCACTTGTGTCATGTTTCAGATTTTAAACGGGGATATATTTCACACATGCATTTTACTCAGCTTGTGTAGCTGTAATTTACAGCCTGCTGCAGGTTATGTACTATTATATTACAGGTGGAACATCTTTATTTCAGACTTGTTTCATTTTTATTTTTTGATTGCAGGCTACATCACACTTATGTAATCACACAGTACTAGCAGAATCTCTCTTACACTGTTACTTGCACTTTTTATTAATAAGTGACTACACTGCACTCTTTTGCAAGCTGTCATACTTATATTTTCTAACAGTTACAGGGAGAGAATTACTAACCTGCCTGGTGGCGCAACCGCACAAGCCTATCGTCATGGGCTCGACGGTTCATGGAACGGACACCTGCAGCTGTAATATAAATTAAGTAATATTGGAATACACACCTCCATAATATCAGCTAGGTTAACTTCTTACATAAATAATTACATGTAACTTACTCAGTAGTGGGGCGTTGGGCATTTGCCGGGCCTCCTGGATCCAACGGTTCAGTTGGTCCTGTTTCCGTCTCTTCAGGTCCGCATGGTGGTGATGGACCTGTTCACCAGTCCTTGGTATTCCTGTGGCACTGGTGAGATCATGTGCCAACCGGTCCCACGCCTCAGCCTTGTATGCTCCCCACAGGACCTGGCCCTGCATGAGTTAGGCCTCATGATCATAGACAAGGAGCCAAACCATATATTTGGACTCCTCAATGCCCCACCTCTGTGCTAGGAAGCAACTACATTCTCCTACACCTGCCATCCTGACTGCAAATCGATTCCACAATCAGTTATGATGTGTATTCCCGCCTATGGGGCTTATATATGCCGTTTTTCCCACACTTATCTGTGATTGGCCATTTTGGAAATGTATCAGCTTCACAAAACCTGCTTTTTCATGCTTCTCTTTCCATTCATTCATATATATATGCTATTACTGCATTTCTAAGAGCAACTGTCATGGCTTAGTGGTTCAGTACTTGAGTATGGTGCTTGGTATCCTGAGTTTGAGCCTGGCCATTGCTTTTTTTATTTTATGACTGTCTACACAGGCTAGGAGGTGTGTCTGTGTAAAGGCAGTTTTGATACAGCTTGCTCAACGTTGCCCACCTGTTAGCTTGTTGGTGTGGTGTGCAGCTCCGCGTTACGCTCAGCTCAGCTACGTGCACACAGTTTTAGCATGTTAAAATGCTGCTCAACCCCGGGCACTCATTTTGCACCTGTTAAACCACTGCTCACCTACGGGCAGATATACTCAGCTTGTTAGAGTGTAGCTCAGCTATAGGCACTTCTGACATTTTTTTTTTTATTATCACACATTTCTTCAAAATACATGGCCCATTTCATTACATTTTACATAAAATATAATTTTATATATGTACATATATGTCAGGGAATTGTTTCGTGCTTATTTCACTAAAAATAAAAATTGATGTTGAGGGGGCTCAAACCATGACTGCCTCCTCTTCAGCTGACATCTCTACTGCTACGCTATTGCTTCTTGGCTTACTTTGCATATTTAGATCTTATATGCTTTTCCACTGACTGCTAACTGTGGCTAAGCGACGGGCACGCCCGCGCAAACGAGCGCAATCACGGGCAAACATCTTTAAAACTTATAAAAAAATATAACATGTTCATTTTTACATTTTATGTTTATAGTCTGTGGGGGCATGTGTTGTGTTGTGTTTGTTGACATTTACGCGGACTCTGTCATGTGGGTTTACTTTCGGGACTGTTACTCTTCTGGGGGCGTGTCCGTTTGCAGGACTCGCCCTGCAGACATGCCCCCTACTTTCTTACATGGACTGTGTTAGCCTTGGGTGTGAGTCAGCATGCCCTCATGAATATGCATGGTATGCTGATGTCACACCGTTTAACTGCAGCCTCCGTGTAAGACTTGTAACTCTTACATAGAGGCTTCGTGAATCCTGCCCAATGTCTTTAGCTTACCATTTTTCAGTGTCTGCACGTCAAATGTTTGAAAAAACATCACACTATTCTGTTCAAATGTGTATTTAAACATTATACTTTATTTTGAGCTTGCGTGATATAGAAAGAACAATGGAGCAAGGTTCTCTTCCAAGATTTCTTACTGATCCTTTTATTTCTGTGGCTTTTCTATGTTGTACTGTTGCACACTATGCAGTATTTCGACATACAATGTGTCCCCAAATTCCACCACATATATCCATTTCGGTTGCAAGATCATTTCTCTCATTTTACACACCGTAATGACATGATTTCTTTTACATATCTGAGTTAGCAAGTAGTATCTTCCTTTAATCACATTTATAATTATATGTTATGCACATTTTGTAAACAACGCAATTTCATGCTTTTCTTACTAGATTTCTTTGATTTGCAGTCATGTTTGGTTTTAAACACTTACCTTTTATCTCTTTTCCTTGAGTCAACATACTTTAACTTGCTCTGCATAAGTATATTGCTTTAGTTACGTCTGCTTCATGTAACAACCTGACTCACAAATTTTGAACAGCATATACAATTCTGTTTTGTAATAATGTATCATTTAGTTTTACAAACTCACCATCTTTAGGACATTTAGTAACATAAACTCCAATGCTTTCTATGGGGATTTGTACATTTTTGAAGAAGAACTGGCAGATGTTTTATAGAGTTTTTGTCTCAGCCCACAGTAATTCCATAATGTCTCTTTCATCACTTTTACAGTATCTCTCACCTTCTCACAACTCAAGAATTGTACAAATTTTAATAGCTTTTTCGTCTGTGACATATACATTCTCAGGCATTTTAAATATTCTACTTTCAGTAGGAATCAAATTTCTGGATCCACAATTTCAAATTCTCAGATAATTACCCTGAAGAGGGAGATTTTGTATAGCCTCTAGATGTACCATATCTTAAGAAATGAAGCAAGATCATGTTAGTTTATGTATGACTTTTCTTATTATCTGCTAGTATTGCTAGTGTCCTCTAAGTACAATAAAAAGTCCATCCAATGATAATTTAATGTCCAGCTAATCTATTCAAAACCTACAAGATCCAGGGAGTTTAGTTACAGTCACCAAACTGTCTAAATAAAGCACATGAAATAAAAGATGTCAGCAGACAGCCCTGCCTTGTCCTCCACTGCAAGATAAATCCCTGATAAAGCTTTGTACTGAGCTTCATTCTAGCAGTTGCCCCAAGCTAAATATTTCATGGTAACCCAACCATATCCACAGACAATGTATGCAAGATTTCAAATAAGTATCCCCAACCCACTCAGTCTTAGGACTTTTGGCATTTAAGCTTCCAAACAATCAAAACTTTTTCATTCTCGATGTCTGTGGTATCACCAGAAAAAGTTTTCAAAATATCAAATGTTTACCTCTGTGCCATGAGCACAAACAGGTTTTTGTGTACCAAATGAGGAACAATGGAACCAGTCTGGAGTAGAGGAAAAGTATCAAAATGTTATATTCGCAATTTTATCCTGAAATTGAGCTGTATGATTTAGGTATAGTTGGCCATTCTCTTCTTTTCAGATAACTGAAATCATGCTTTTTTCCCAAATATTGGGGAACCTGCTGAGTATGCAGAGCCTCAATTATAGCTTTTAATAATCTCAAGACCATCTGCTTTCCCCTCCTGTAATAACTGTTATTTGATACAAGAAGGATCAGGTGATTTGGACCTAGGGAGAGATCATAATACTTTCTCCAGTTCTGAACATTTAACGGGGAATTGCAACTTATCCATGACCTATAGAGAGAGAGAGAAAGGGGTGAGGCAAACCCAGACCTGCTATAAATTTGATGATTTTGGCACCATGGGCTAGAGAGAGTTGTTTCAACAGGTCTATGTTATAACATTGAAGTCTTACAACTTTGAATGTTATAATATTGAACCCAGAAGAGTAAACGCTGGAAATAGTGAAGCAGCAGAACACCGAATACTTTCCTAGGGAAAGTATTCAGTGGGCTGTTTCTGCAGCTTCGCTATTTACTCGACTGTGGAGCGAAGGTTACAGACTGGGTTAAGCTAAGTATGCGAATGAAGGTGAGTGTGCAATTGAGCACGGATTAGGTGAGTTAGGGTTAGGGCGTGGGTCAGGTAAGTGTGCGATTGTGTGGACATGAGGGTTAGGGTGGGATAGGTGAGTTAGGGTTAGGGAGTGGGTAAGGTGAGTGTGCAACAGTGACGGACATTAGGGTTAGGGTTGGGTTAAGATAAGTGGATAGCTAGTGGTGTAAGTATGGTTTAGTGTAGGGTTTTGTGAAGAGTGTGTGTGTGTGTGTGTGTGTGTGTGTGTGTGTGGATTATTTATTTTGATGTGCTTGTGTTGTGTGTATGTTTGTCAGAACAGCAAATTTTTTTCCCTGGGAAAAAATTCGCTATTCTGACTGTTCGTTTTTCTGGTGTTTCGCTCTACTGTGTTCGATATTATAACATTCAAAGTTGTAAGACTTTGATGTTATAATATAGACAAATTTCAGCCCATAAAACACTTTATAGTAATCCTTAAACACTTTTAACTTATCAACAAATTCTCTTTTAGTCCATGCTTTCCCAGGTCAGTTATTCTTCCCGTGGTTCTCTCAATCTTAAGTTGGCTTAACAAGTCACCACTGGACCTTAGGAAGTTTTCATGTGGAAATTTTGTATAGTGTCTCCTTCTTAAAATCAGCTTTGGTTTGAACAAGTTGGAAGTTTGGATTTGCCTTTTTTTTATTTCTTGATCAAGTCCTTGCATATCCCTAGGTGTCAGTCCTTACCTCAGCTTCAGTCAACCCCCTTAGTTTCTAAGGTCTGCTTTGTTCTTTTTTATGTGTATTGGCCATACAGTCTATTAAGTCAAGCTTCAAAGGATGCCGAAAGTTACCCTGTCTCTGAAAAGCAATTTCTTCACCAGCAACTAGCCATCTTCCTCAGCCAAAGCTCCTATTACTGCAATGAACTAATTCAGAAAATATTCCAAACTGCAGAATGGATCAATGAACCTCCATCCTCATCTTACTGAAAGGTAATGTATCTAATAATTTAGGAATATGGACTGAGAAAACAACCAAGAGTGTTTTTATATATTTCACTGCATATAGGAACTCTGCATTGGAAAAGTTGATGCCAGGCAAAAGGAAAACTGGGTATGTGTCGGCCTGTAAAATGTGTGTGCCAAAAATGTCCCACTTTGGCCAATTGAAAAGGTGGCAACCCTACCGTCGACTGTGGGGAGGCGTTGTCCACTACAGTCGGACATGTGGACAGAATATATCCCATCCCAGACATAGGAAAAGGTGGCATCCTACCAATGAGTACACAGGCCGCCTAATTCCGGAAGTCAGCGGTACAAGCCAAACTTATCAGGATGTGTAACAGTCGAACGGGTAGTACCTGGGTATACCACACATGTAATGAAAGTGAAGTATGGGTGTGTACCTATGTGCGTGAGGTATAGCATGTGGAAAGCAAACATGGCATGGTAGTCCACACAACCATACAGGTACCAGACACATGTAGGGTATTCGCTGTGTTACTCTGGCCGTGTCATGGGTCAACAACCAAAGTACAGATGTATGGGGTGTGAGGAATCTGTGTGTGTGGGGTGGATGGGTAATGGTACAATCCTCCAAGCCGATACTGTGTCATATGCAGAACAGGTGAACCGGAGGTGTATGAGGGAGCAGCGGGTAAAGCTGAAAGAAACACAAACACATGTATAAACAGCTGTAATACAAGCAGACAGGCCATACTGTAGAACACACTCCCACAAACAGAGGAATATTGAAATGTGCGATACAAATGTATAGATATATCACTGGCACATACCCACAGATTGGCCCTGATGGAACTGGCCATAACAAATGCAACACACCTGGATGGAACTGGCCATAACAAATGCAACACACCTGGATGCATAACGGACTACCCAGCATCCCCTCCACATCACACAACCCGCTCCCGTACCTGAACGTCCACCAAATCCAGCCATATGTGGCCTACTGGTCTGGTGCAGCCACAGCTACACATAGTGACCACTATGCATATGTAGTAGGTAGTGTCAGCCTAGGTGGTTGCAGGATTACACATGACCTCAGCACATTTTTGTAACTCCAAAACGATGTTCGGTATTCCTCGTGTTGTGGATCGGTACAATGTTTGGATATCCCTCATGGGATACGTAACCTGTGTAAACATTAGAACGGAAGACACGAAGTCCAATCCTGTAGATATCTGGACACATGTTGGAATGTGCATTAGAGGTGCATGACACTGTCCAGCCATAAGTCATCATGCATAACCTACTACCCAGGATCAAACACTTGCCCGTGATGCATGTGTCCCGGCACGAATAAGCGGAAATATATTGCACACATTCGCATAGTGGCAAATGGTATAAGTGTGATGAAGACACTGACGTAAACAGGATAACCCTGATCTACTGTGTGAGGGACACTTAATGTGTGTGTGTAGGTGTGACCGGCCATACCTGTCAACCTCTGAGAGCAAGATATCTGGACAAAGCCATGAATAAAAGTATACCTGTCAACCTCTGAGAGCAAGATATCTGGACAAAGCCATGAATAAAAGTGGGACAAAGGCCCAAAAGTATGGACAATTTGTAAAGATTGCTCTTAGAAATTTAGAAAGTTGATAGAATAACAGTTTGTACATTGGCATTAATTTCCTGAAGAGTATGAAGTCTGAAATTCAACTGTCTGTCATTATGTTCTGACTCCAGTCTTTAATGACTAGCTACTGATGTCCCAGAAAACAACAGTGTATTACAGAGGTCCGTACATATTTACAGTAACAAACCTTCACATTTGTTTACTTCACTACTGCATACCTGTAGTTAATTCATGTCCAAAATAATAATCCCTGTACAAATGCATACAGGAAATAGTCAAATGTGAATGGGAACACCCCTCACTGTGGATTATGTATTGTAACCACCCCCACCCATATTATGTATTGCCAACATAAAAAGCTGCCAGCAGGTGCCGAAAGACCTGTGTCTGTAAACACAGTTAAACCTCTATAAAATGGACAAATTCTGTCCATGTGCTTCGTCTGACATTTGAACTCGGTCAGGGCAGTTCCGTTCACCAGGCGGACAAGCCTAAACCCAGATCACCACATGAATACTCTGACAATCAAAGACTTTTATGTGCCAGGACTATAAGCCTTGGAGTTCTGCATATCCTTGGAGTGATTAAATATGCAGCTTGGGTCCAGAGCAGTAGGGAATAGGGAATGTGTAATATGTAGTACCACATTTTTCCCAGCAGGGGAATGGATGCCTGTGTTGTAAGTGAAGCAGTGAGGCATATGTTAATGTAGCTATGTACTATGGGTATGCATATAAATGAGTCAGAACCCCAATAGTATAGTGGTTACAGCATCCTGTCCCGGGTCAACTACGACTACAGCACATATGAGTTAATGAATGCACGTGTGCTGTAAAGATATTTAAATATGTAAAGGTGAATGTGTGTTTCACATATGTCCATTAACCGGATTACAGATATTGTACTGGTACCATCACTATAAAGAAAGTCCACGTAAGCACAAAGACTTGGTAAACATATGTAACCCACAATAAGGATATGCAAGTGCACATGCGTGTGTGTAATCCGCTCACAGCATAGCAAATGAATACTGTTTTCTACACGTTTATTTATATATCTATATATGGATATATATATTTGTGTATAGATATATATCCACAGACTTAAACTAAATAAATATATGAAATAAAGACTGTACAGACATATATATATATATATATATATATATATATATATATATATATATATATATATATATATATATATATATATATATATACACACAATTACATTAATCGATATATACATAACAAACATATAAACATAGTTATTATGGATAGACATACAGACATGCAAGAAAGGTAAATACACTGCTGCTTTCAAAACCATTGCCCAGAAAGTACCAGTGTGCCAAATCTTCAAGTTCTACTCTTTAAACATGGATATAGGTGTCCTTTACAGGACTCCAAAAAGTGTATTTACAGGCAGTGGCCAGTAATAATCGAAGCTAAGGACGTCACATCTGCAGCTACAATATAGTTGTACATGCAACAGTAGCTTGTGCAAGGGTAATAACACATGGGTTGACAGAATGTATGACATATGTCCTGATACGCGGAGAGTGGATAGTGCTTAGGAGTATCTTCATACTTTATTATCGCTCACATTAAATATGTCTTATGACTACTGTGGAGGGGTGTCAGGTATGGGAATCATGGGTATGCAATTTTGGGCCTAGGTTCACAGGTGTTGGTTGGCACAGATTTATTAGGTCCACCCCATGGGAGTGATTAATATTCCTATGTGGGTATAGCACACGCCTATACCTTTCAAAAATGAAGAACCCATCTACTGGATATTGTGTAAACCATTGGGGGAAGATGTAGGGACTTATATCAGTGTCATGTAAGTGATTATCATGGATGTACATGCGTACGAATAAGATGGTAACCATACCTCTCAACCTTTAAGAATAAGACTTCTGGACAAAGGCATATTTAAGTAATACAGATAGGGACTATGTTAAATATTCCTCTGACAAAGTTAAAACATTGATAGAATAATGGATAATTCATTAGTATGAATGTTTTGAGGGTTATTAGTTATAAACTACTAATGTCTGTCATTATTATCTAACCTCACAGTCCTTAATGACCTGCCACTAATTTACCAGAAAGGCACAATATTATGGAAAAAGGAACAACATTATAAGTCTAAGTTCGGGACATTTACCCAAAATGTGTACAGTTGAGAGGTATGAAGGTAACTCTGTCCTAAATAAATGTACAGAACTAGTGATATCAGGTGGACAGGTGTGAAGAAAGACGGGATGACAAATGACAAAACATGTATAAGTCAAAAGCATGTACCATGATAAATATGAATGACTACTTATGCCCTGTGATAGTCAATGTGGAAGGTGAATAGTGTCCCTCAGGGTGTTATGCAGTGTCCCCGATACAGTGTTCAGTCTCCCACACTCGCATGTGAGTTCTGCCACTGATGGAAAGCGGAGATACCGGTGAACACATAAGGTAGATGATAGCATAATATGTTTTGATTAGCACCTGTTGGCTTTTGTGAGGAACACAGCACTCTTTTTGGGTGTGTCCTGCAAAAGGAATGTAATGGCATCTGGCCTGTGATTTCTTCTTGTGTGTAGTGGTGTAATAAAATGATATATCTTGTATCAGAAACAGATACATGTTATAGGAAACAGTGTTATCGACTATACTACTACAAGAAAAATCTGAAGGTATGAAAAGCGCTGAAGTAGTCAGTTTAGTATTGACCACAGGTATGTGTTGACATGTCAAATGTCACAGCTGTATATGTAGTACCTATAGGGCTGTCACCGTTACAAATGATGAAAGTGGGAGCTGCTTTGTAAAAATGTCAGATGTAGCAGGTCAAAACATACCTACAGCCATGCATACTCCACAAATAGACATATTAGCACACAGCAAAGCTTAGGCCAGGAGTCATGGAGCCTTGGCAGGCGTGTACGAGTAGAGGAAGAGTAGAGCAAGGCAAGATGTCTGCCGAGCTATTCAGCAATATCCTGTAGGGGCGTGTAAGACAGCCCCTAAAACGAACGTTGCACGGACAATGTTAGGATATGCAAATAACCCCATTTGTAGGTGAAAGCTATGCAAATTATGTAAATCTGCGATACATGAAAAAGTAAGCTGTCCGTGCAAGAGTAGAGTTATGTGCAGAAATGTACTCGGATATTAACTGAGTTAGGTTCTGCAAGTAGCTAAACTGAGCAATGTCAGCTGCAAATAAAGGATGAATTCAGTTGAAAAAGCATGCCAATGGCCAACGGCATAATTTCCCATTGGAAATTAATAAAACTCTATCTGTCCTCCCCTGATCTCCGGTGTGTAAGCGTAGCGCAGCGGCGTGAAAACATGCTGCACTTTTAAAACAAGAAAAATATTTAAAATACACATAGAAATTGTAATTTTAGTTAACAGTTAGTTCGCCATGCAGGTGAATGGCAAGCTGAAGACAAGATGGCTACTGAGTACTGGTTGCTATGTGTGGAAGCGCTCTGTTAGAGATGTAACCAAGCATTAGTAGGTAATCCGATGCAATTGAGGCTGAGGATAGTGAATCACAATTTGTCACGCCATATGGGCCAAGCCACTACAGTGGAAGAGTAGGTTAAGGGGACTATCAGAGTAGATGATAGGTGATATCATGAGTGTGTATGTATAAAACACTGTAATCCTATTGGAGCAATGTGTCACATGTTTGCTGTCAGTTACTCATCAGTGGAAGAGGCGTGTTATGATTTATCCTAGGTACAGTCAGTAAACTGACAGTGTACGCCATGGATATCACTGAAGCATCTTGCAAGCCTGCTGACAGTGTGTTCATGCCTGTGCGTGCCTGTAAGCCCGAGTAAACATGTGTGTGCGGGTGTCAGCCCGTGTGCGTGCGTTGAAGAATGAGTAAGCTAGTGTAAGAATGTTGGAGCCCGTGTAATGTCGTGTAAGCCAGTGTACGCATTTGTAAGCATATATAAATCTGTACTACACACATCACACACGTACTGCACATTCTGAAACACATGCTGCCAATACTACACACGTCAGTCAAATGGCACAAGGATGGATAATAAATCTTCAGAATCAACAGTGCTGTAAACTATACTACATTGATGGTCATAGCTGCAATGCATCATGCCTGCTTACATACACCTAGAAGGATATCACACTTTGTGTTAACAACAGTATAACATTAATACAGTGCTATAAAGCCACCCTGTGCATCAGTACCATGTTAGTCTATTCATGCACCAATGTTACACATTACAGGTGGTGGCACAGGTGTCATCATATGCACAGGGTATGGTGTTTCTTTTACAGAGCCTGTCATGGAGCCATCCAATCAACATGTAAGTATGTGTGTGTGTGTGAGGGACAACAGTGTTTGCATGGCCCAATGTTGATGCAATGTGTGTGTGTATGTGTTAGCCCTAGCTGTTTGTTTCATGTGTGTGTGTCTGCATGTACACAGTTTCAGCATGTGTCAGCCATATACAGGAGGTTGTGGGACAGTCACAGACCGTACCTGCCAGGCTGTACAGATCTCCATTACTGGCCATGGACACCCCTCCATGCATTCAACAATATTCCAGTCCTGCACCTGTCAATGTATACACATACATTCCTGGGATCTGTATCACAACTTGTGGATAAATGGGAGTCAGTGATGTTAACCTGATATGCATAGTAGTGTAAGTTAATGCATAGTGATATGAGCCATACTCATCCTCCAAAGTAATAACCACTGTTGACTGTTGCTGAGATGTACACACAACTGTTTAAAGGTGCTGTACTGTCATTGTTGTCAATGTCCCTTGTAATACTCAGCAACAAAATAACTGGTCACTACACAACTATAACACAGGATCACTACAGCACACAGTATGTGCACTATCACAGAGCCATAGCAGATTTACATACATCAAAGGTGTTCACGTACAGATAATGCAGCACATTCAATAGTGCTAATATCCACATACATATCAATATCTATCTACATTACATATATATAAATTGATATATACACACACACACACACTCATACACACACACACACACACACACACACACACACACACACACACACACACACACACACACACACACACACTTGGCAGGGTTGGGAGCAGAACACAGACCTAACTACCTTATCACACTACAGCATTACGCATGTACAGAACACGCTACCGTGATTACTAGATCACAGCATTCACACAGGCATACATCTAGCTTGCTGGCATCAGCAACAAAGGCAAAGATGCTGTACGGATTCTACGGAGAGTGAATAGTGTAAAAGCAATGTACTATTGTCATGCAGCAGGAAACTCTCACACTCACATACACACACACACGTGGCAGGATTGGGATTAGAACACAGACCTAACTACCTTATCACACTACAGCAATACGCATTTACAGAACGTGCTACCGAGATTACTGAACACAGCACTCCCAGAGGCATACTTCTAGGTGGGTGACATCATCCGCAAAGGCTAAGACACCAATAGGGAATGTATAGCGAGTGAGCAGTCTGAAAGCATATTACTGTCCCAAGGTAGACGTAGACAAACACACGGCAGTGGTGTGATCGGGGCAACTAAATATCTACAGAGCACTACAACAACACTACATAGATACGGGACGAGCCACAGACAGTACACCCTGCAAGACTGTCAGTGTGTTCGATGTAGGCATCCATCGTGACATTGAAAATGGACATCTGTTGCCTGGATGTCCACTGTCGCTATACAGGCTGTCAATGGCCATGCCCATACACAGAGGCACATCGCCAAAACAAGGCGTCACTGGTCATGCACACACGATTAGTATCATACATCCGTTTGGAATGTACTGTGTGTCCACCTGCACAATGGTGTACTGGGCATGCTCACACACTTAGCAGTTGCAAAGGGCCATCTTGCATGCACACGGATTCTAAATACGTAAAGGCACAGTTTGGAATGTACTGTGTGTCCAACTACACAACGGCATACTGGGCATGCTCACACACTTAGCAGTTGCAAAGGGCCATCTTGCATGCACACGGATACCAAACACGGAAGGGCACAGTTTGGAATGTACTGTGTGTCCAACTACATAACGGCATACAGGGCATGCTCACACACTTAGCAGTTGCAAAGGGCCGTCTTGCATGCACACGGATACCAAACATGGAAGGGCACAGTATGGTATTACTGTCCCCATGTACATGAAGGCCACTCACATGTATTGACCAGTACACACTCAGGAGCCATCACAGATGTCTAAGGTGCAGATCACAGAGGCACACACTGCAGTCTACAATGTAGCCCTCGGACATCACCATGTCGTTGGACCAGCAATACATCAACACAACACTGTGTGACTCATAACCACTGAACTGTACATAGGTGTACAGCAACTGTGCAGACTACACATGTACCGACAGGGCTCCATCATGTGTTATGCATTGCAATGATACCACTGTACATAATCAGGTCAGCTCTACACATAACAGGGGCCCTGGGTCTTACACAGCTGTAACAGATGACTGTCGCCGTACACCAAAGAACACACATGTTTGGATATGTCATACATGTAATTGCAGTGGATATGTGCATGGACCACACACACAACACATATGTACATAGCATAGCTTTTGCTGTCCTCCGTGCAGACAAGTGGCTACAGCAATCATACGCACACAAATGGAAGGTGGGTCCATGGCTGTTGAATGCCAGCAGCACATAAGGTAGCAATGTTGACTGAAGGCACATTCCCTCTGTACTAGTTACCCATGACACCCATCATATCATACAACAGTCCATGTGTTATATATGTCAACACACATGTCAACCGATTGCAATGCATACAAACATGGCTACATGACAGGCATGTCGGACCAACACGCATGTACAAACTGTAGTGTGCATGCAGCTGCCATGCATGCGCAGTAGCTGATGTAAGTAATTCATCTGTGCCTAGATACAACATGCAGTAGCAATGCAGCCCCATCATTGACACCTGTATATGGTGACATACTGACAGTACGGTAGGATGCACATCAGGTATGGATGGATGTGTGTACGTACAGTGGTGATCCACCTGTGTAGATGGATGTTCGCTGGGTACGGCTCACAGGTGTGTCACACGCCATCATACCATTACATGTGCAAACAGTACGCTATGTTACTGTTACCTGATGGTGAAGACATAAAACCTACACAACGGTCAGGTGTTACTGACTGTACGTCACTCAACACCTGTAACACTTACATCCTCCCGTGTGCATATAGCAGCACAATTGACAGACATAGCATTGGTACACATAATGCGGCCAATAGTGCTGCATGTCTGTCAGGCGTATCATCATATAGCAGGTGTATCATTCACAGTACTGCCATGTGTGTTTGCATGTCTGACCATATATGCCACATATGGTGGGGAATACATCCCAATTGTGACAGACCCCTGTACACTGTTGTAGACATCTGTACATACTGCAGTGTGGAAAGCTTGACGTAGGCAGGTGTGGTGTGTGTATCACACACATCAGCTATCCATATGTGTATGACAGTTGTGGTCTCCACAGTGCGTGTGTGTCTGTGTGTATGTATGTATGTATGGCTGTCTGGTGCATGGAGTGAGGGTGTATGCTACCATACAGAACACACAGGATCCCAACACCTCATGGTGATGCAGTCTACTACCTTGTTGGTGCCATCAGTGTCAGCTGTACTGATTACCTGTACATGTGTCACATCATGTGGGTGCACAGTACTGTGAGGGTGATGACCATAAAGGCAAGTGTCCTCACCTCAACACTATGGGGTGTGCGTTGTAGTGTTGTCGACCCCGTGAGTGTGGGCATGTTCCTGTACTGTGACAGGGTATTACTGCTACACAGTGAGGCCTCATACTATCAAGTGGCCTCTAACGTTATCATTGTCCAGACCGCTGTGTACAACCCCTGCACCATGTCAACATACCTGTGATGTGACCTGGTATGGATGTCATGTCTCTAGCCACTGTAGCCTATTAAACTGCACACAGGCTGCTGGATCAGTATATGTGTGGGCATCTGTGGTATGTTGGACTTTCCAGCTGCCCGGTTGAGGCTATGTATAGCATGCTGAGATTCCCATATGTGCCTTTGAGTACTCCACAGTTACACATGGGAGACTGCAAACACTGCTACCTGTAGGCACATGCAAGTAGACCCTAAGGAGGGAGCCAGGGCATCATTACCAACATACTGTTACTGTTGTTACCGAGACACATACTGTGAACATGTAACAATGCATGCTACACCTGTACTACATGGTTGTGCACATATAACAATGCATGCTACACCTGTACTGCATGGTATATCTGGTGCGTGTCAACAGTACACAACTAATGTAATATACACGTCTCTCACCATTCTTACACAACTAACGTAATATACACTTCCCTCACTAGTCATACACAACTAATGTAATATACACATCTCACTATTCTGTTCACCCTGTGCATCAGACCATTTGAGCATGTCCCTGCACAGATGGTATGGATGACAGGGATGCGGCACAGGCTTCATCATATGCACAGGGTGATAATGTGTGCCTGGGGCATAGGCTGCACCAATGGGTGACATCATGTGTGTGGGTAAGGGCCGGTGATATGATTGGATATGTCTGTTCAGTATGCGTGTGGGTGTTGTGGTGCCCTACAGATGTGTTTGCTGTGTGTGTGTATGTGTGCACACAGTTCTGCCTTTTGTGAGGCCTATGCAGGGGTATTATTGACAGCTCCAGATTGTACAGACCAGGTTGTACAGCTCACTGTGTCCGGCCATGGCCACGTGACCTGTGTTTGCCGGGGGTTACACGGGCACTACCAGGCAGAGGTACAGATTGGCTACTGTCCAACGACACATGTCCACTAGATCTGTGTCCCCGCTGGGAACATCCTGGTGTGGACAGCGCAGCACCAGCTGCAGTGCTACTGCTACCGGCACTATGGGAGTGGGCATGTGAGGTGGCATGCTCATGTCGACCTGCACTAGGTGGTTTAGCTAGCCTACATCCACGTGGCCTATGCCTCACTCCTACCAGATGTTCCAGCACAGACAGGTCACGCTCGCGGATTTGCCATGCCACGTTCAAGGGTTCCGACCATGTCACCCAACCACCTGTCCAGAACATCAGCAATCTGCTGTTGAGCATTTGCCAATGCCTGGATGTTGTCATTTAGGATACGGATAGCAGCCCTCTGCAGCCTGTGCCCTTCTCTGTTCTGCCATTCAGCACATGCCTGTGCCGCCATTACAGTCTGGAACATGCGTTTGGTGATACCAGCTGCTGCGCTCTGTCCTGCAGGTGCATGTCTGCCAGAGGTCTTCCTACGAGCAGCACTGACCACATGCCTGTGTGGCACATCTGCAGACATTACACTGACACCATGGTGTGGAGACACACCTTCTGCAGCCACCACATGTCCCTGTTCCATGCTAACAGATGGTGACTGTCCTTCCTCTATGGCCACCGGTGATGCGGTATGTGTTGGCAGCAGAACTGTGTGCGGGGAAGAGGGGGACATAGCTGGGATGGCAACCATTGGCACAGATTCAGCCCCTGACAACCCTGCCTGTACCTCATGCATATGTTTATCACTGCTAGTATCTGTGGGGACACTAACATCAGATGGACTGCAGGAGGGTAAAGCACCTACATCACCTGTGAATGCAAATAAAGACTCTAAATTACAATAGACACATGCACACAGACACACACACATACAGACACACACACACACACACACACACACACACACACACACACACACACACACACACACACACACACACACACACACACACAGACACACACCGTGCATGTGATTTGACAGATGGCATGCAGCATGCCTGTGATACAGCAGATGGCATGCAGCTCTGACATTACTAATGTTAGTAAGCATACCCCCTGGGGTGCACAATACAGCAAGCAGGTGTCATATCAGTAGCCATGCAGTTCACACAATCATGGTAGTATGCATGCATCCCTGTGATACACCATGTGGACCACAACAGGATAACAGTACACATGGCTGACTTGACCTTGGCATGTAATCTGCTGACGTGTGCATTAACATGCATACATGTCTGACACAATGGTGTCCTGACATGTACAGTGTATAATGGCCATCACATTGTGGTGTTGTCTGTATGCCCTACAGATAGAATGCATGTTTAGCAGATGTGCATGGAAGGGTAGTGTGAGCCATCTACATTGCTCTACAGTGTGAAGTACAGACACTGTGCCATTGCTTGGCATCATGAGGCGTCTATATTGCTATACAGTATGTACACATTGCATAGCCATAACTGCATGCATACCCATGACATAACTGTGGATTGTGACCCACGATACTGAGGTGTATACACACCAAACCATGCTGTGTCATGTGACAGGTCACTGGAGAACCTACAGATGACACCCCTGCACAACAACTACAGAGTATTAGCTGCCTAGCAGCCATGTCCACACATAGCGGACCTGTCAATTCACCATGTCCAGCATGACATTGCTGTACCACACACATGAGGTGCACAGCTAACGGTGATGTCCTACAGCAGCAAGGGAAATGTACAGTATCTGTGGCCTGATGTGGTGTCAATGTCTGTGGAAGCTGTAGAGGTGACTGCTGTCATGCTATGACACAGGTGTGATGTTCAACACATCTTTTTGGTAGATGTCAGTGACACCTCCACTGGCTGTGCACAGGCTTTTAGGATGTCCAGTGTACCACAGCAACTGTATCATCGGTCAACTAAGGCTATTATTGGACCATGTGTGGCCAATGTGAAACACGGTGTATACACATCACATCTACTGTGTGGCTACGTATCTCTGACCATCCCCCACGGCCATGTGTGCACATGTGTTGGATAAATGTATGTGATGGCCATCTATCCCACATGTCTGTGTTGTCCCATATGACATACACCCATAGATGTCAGATATGTCACCATCCACAGGGTTATGCAGACAACAGGTTGTATGTGGGGTATGGGTTATGGGATAGTGTGACATTATTGCAGTAAATACTCTACATGTCTGGGACATGTCAGATGGCACATCGCAATGTGTGCACCCATTGCAGGGGCATATAACACAATGGTGACTCCTGTGGGCTGCCCATATCACAGCTCACTGTGTGGTACTGTTTGCGTACCACACATGTTGTTCCACTGTATAGTACATATGCCTCCATTGTAGAACACCTCCACCATTGTATGCACAGCTGACCACACATGTAGCGATGACAAATACTCTGGTTTCATGTTGGTGTGTCAGTTTGTTTGTATATATTGCACATGGGTGGACTGTGTGAATGATGGGTGACGTGACCTGTATATCGTGAATGGAATGAACATCAAGTGTACAAGTGTTAACTGGCCACATGGCAAATAGATCTATGCTTTTACATGCCTGATACTGATGACAGTCTCACCTGCAACAGACTCATGTCTGTGTGGCACACCAGAGGTACCTGTATAGGGGTGACACAGCAGTATGAACATTATCCATGACTGTATGACAGCCACAGGGTGCACTGTGCATGTTAACACATTCACCTGTACAATAGCATATAGCATGCACATGTGTGCATACACAGGGTAGCATACTGTAGTATGCAGCATGTGTGTCCACATACCATGCATATGTTGTTACATTACATAATGTACAGTGACACATGCACGTAAATGGGATATAGTAGCCATATGTGCAGTACTGACTTACCAGGTAACTCCAGGCTCATTGGTTGGGAGCCACCCACCTCCATGATAGCAGATAGTGTTTGTGGATGCTGTTCTGAAGGTGTCCCCAGACTGGCCAGTAACTCTTCAGTGTGTGTGAGTGGGGGCTGGGTTGGTGGCCCACCACCTGCTCCACCTTGTTCCCTGGTGATTGCAGTGGCATGCTCTTTTGCATGTCGTATCAGGTCCGTGCAGTGTCTGCGCACCTGCTGGTAGGTGTGGTTATGGCCACCCACATCATTCACACTCCTGCACAGATCCTGCCACTGGTCATTCCACTGCTGGGCATGCTGTGGCACATGGCTGGACAACACCTCGTAGTTCTCATGGAGGTATGGGATGAGGACATCATCTTCCTGGCGGCTGTACGGTGGAAGGTGTGTACGAGGCATTATCTGTAAGACATAATGAGGGAGACAGGTCACAGTTTCAGAGATGTACAGAGATACTGCTGCACATACATTTCTATGACATCTAATACATCTGCACAGTTATCTTTGCAAATCATAATGACACTGACATGACTGACATGTTTGTGTCACACACATGTAACACCCGTTATGCATTGGATATCATCACCATATATGTGTATCACCTCATTACAGTGTTCATACTTCATGTGAATGCTGTCTTGATGTGGGCATGTCTGTTTGCCTGCACTGGTGTTCTTACCTATCTGCACATGCCTGGATGTGTCCACGGTAATGCTGTCGACTGTGATGCTGTGTATATGTCACATATCAACACAGACACAGCCTTAATGGACTTGAGCAGTGACAATGCACACATATGCATGGTAACGTGTACATGCATGTGTTTTGCCATATACATCTACGTAGCACTGTACAGCTGTTCAACATCCTGCCACGGATCGCCTGTGTTGCACATGTGATAGACATGGGACAATGGCTAGTCGGACATCATTTGCATGGATGGTTATCAACCATAGCATGTACGGGCAAGGTTTCCTAGCTGTAACTGACAGCCATTATGCCACCGTGAGGTGCTTCAGTGCAACATTACTGATCCAGACAGTTGATACTACACCTACCATGTGGCCATCACACCATGTATAACTGGGATGACATGTGCAGCTTTGATGGACAGGGTTGCATGGTATGGCGGAAGTATGTCACATGTATGGCACAGGGATCTGTCCAACATGTGGCGATCCTAGTATTAGGACGGTGGTTGTCCATGACGTATGTCTTTCAGATCAGGATATGGACATGTAGCATGTCCATCATCCTGGTGTAGCAAATGTCTTTATGCAAGGTCGACAACATGCTGCATAGTGGAGGTGAGGATTGTGAAGGCTGGTATCACCCATCCATGCATGGCCATTACCCCTTAAAGGTGATATGTGATCCAATATTGGTCACCCCAGTGCTGTATATGCCTGTCCAATGATCTCTGTGTTCATGGATGGCACCCTGTCATGACATGGGTACCTCGTATAACTACCTAAGGGGCCTGGAGATGTCACCAAGTCAGGGAGGTGTACTGCACAACACCATCCCTTACACAGTGTCCATAATGTTGACCACAGCCTAAGTGGTAGTTAATGGGTACAGGGATGTTCACCTAGCAGTGACAATGCTGATATCCATCAGAATGTGCACATATGTCACATACCTTACCCACACAGCCCATTCTGTATGTTGTTCACAACACTGACACAGCTTTTGCTCATAGGTCATGGCCATTCACATCCTTACATACACAGATGCCTAACATTTGTCTGTGTGGTATGGGCTACAATGAGGGTGGAGTACAGCACATTAACCCTGTTTTACTGTAGCTGGCACTGGTGTGATATGCACATGTCACTCTGGCACCTTTTGTAGTTGTGAGTCTGTCAACAGGCCACTGGTAGAACACTCCTGTGACATACAAGAATATTTGTAATCAAACATCTGTACTGTCTTGTACATCTGTACTGCTAACATCTACATTGATAATGGTTCAGGGACATGCAGACCATACTCCACAGGGTTATAGTGTGGTGCCACCCATTATGACTGTCGTCACCACTTGTGGGTTGATATTATCCAACATCCTATCTCTATTATATGTTCATGCTAAGCACTTGTTCAGAACTTGTGGGCATGTCATGAACTACTGATTAATATAGCACCCATTCCACACCATTTCCCACAGGTACACTGGCTGTCCTCATATTTCCAGCTTGCATACGGTACAACAGCTGTTGTACAAACAAAACTAACATATCCTGTGAGACATGGTTGTATATACAGGCATGTCCAACTGTCACGTACCAGTGCTATTACCTGTCTATATGATGAATATGTCATACATGTGGCAATAGAGCAATTGTCTCATGTACACATTCAATGCTCACCTCCCAACATACGACACTACAGCCTGTGGGGGATACACTTATGCAGCATTGCTGGGGGTAATGCTGTCACCAACCCTGACTGCACCTGACAGTCATGTGGGGATGTGTAACATTTGCAACACATCCCACTCATCACATAGTCACACATGATCTCCATCACAGGCCACACATACGGGGACAACTTGTGCAGTACCTCTCCTTACTCTGTGTAGGCACCAGAGGCAGTCCCCATCACGGAACACAACATCACCAACGTATAGCCCACAGACTCATGTGTTCCCATCACATACAGCCAATAGGGTGTTATAACATACACAACACACCAGTCATAGGTGACTCTGTAGGCGGGCACACTGCAGTTCCACACAGCAGGCTACACAAGGCAATAGTCGCTTACATCTTGCTGTGGGGTAACGGGTTCTGCAACATAACCTATGCACCCATGCCACACCTCACCAGGTACGATGTGACTGTCATTCTCCATGTTAGTGTGACTGCCCTGAGATGCCACTTCACAAACTACATGTGCAGGGACATGCAATAGCTCACCAGTCTTGTAGCCCTGAAGGTGTTGGCCAAGCCCTGGGGAGCATTATGCATTCATCCGGACCCAATACCACTGTACAACGACTGACTGTGTCACTTCAACAGTTGTCTATGCTTCTAATGTCATACCACAGGCATCTGGTATCTGTCCTCTTTGACTTACCTAGTCAAACACAATGCTTTGGCACAGATGACCTGCACCTGTCAGCCCTGGGAGTACAGATCACATGTAAGGCTCATGTTGCTTCTATACTGCCTGTTTTGCACAGTTTCCACTAACAGTCACCGGCAGAACGTTAACTGGCAAGCAAGACATGGGGTCATGTGACACAATGCTTGCATCTTCCTCTGTGACGCACGCAGGCAAGGCACACCTTATAATGCACCACTTCAATATCTCTGCAGTGACTGGGACCTGCCTCTACGCTCTGCAGAGCACACCTGCAATGGCAGGTTATAGACAGACCATACCTTTCAGGCACATACCTGGACCGGCACACCCACAGTTGAGGGGTTCCCATATCCCACTATGTTGTGCACACATCCTGGCTAGTTACTTAGCACAATGCATCAGAGGTGCTCCACATGCAACTAACTGTGCCTGGAACCACTATACACATTGTAACAAGCTACAGATTCAACAACATACCCCACGGTTACCACACCTCATCTGTTGGTGTACTGGACAGTAGGGCTCAGACAGCTACTACTGATGTGTGACTGACACTACCCCACACTTAACTGGGATAGCCACTCTTGTACCGACACATCTGTGAGTCATAACCTCCACTCGGCTGGATCAACCCATACACACCACCTTCAAGACCAACATTATCCTTGACATGAACACTACCAACATGTGACTGGTATTCCACACCTGGGGTTATCCCCTCATTGGTGGATTCCGAACATATGCTAATCACGCTAGTTAGCTACATCCCGGCACCACACCCTTCATGGCATAGACAGTACATGATTACTACAACACCTACTACAGACATCTTATGACAGCGGTAGTTAATGTCATGACACCCGTGCAGATGAACAATGCACACACAAACGCTGAAACATACCCCAGTGCACTTCATTAGCATGTGCACAACTGCATGGACCATGTTATTCCACAGAGAGCCATGATGGTACACACCAGATAACAGACGCCACTCTGGTGGTCATGTTCCATGGACATAATTTACAACAACAGGTGGAGGCTGTTGCACAGTGGTGTACAATCCCATGGGTGGGGTAGCTCACTGGTCAGCCTTGGTAGGGCCATGGGATCCCTCATCACATACTCCAAGACTAGCTACGTAAACATTACTGTGACACATTCCGGGGTGTACCACAAGGCATTATGGTGGTATGTCAGTAGTCAATGGCAATACCCACATCTGCTCTCACATACAACAGTGACTCAAGAACATTACAGACCCAGGTGATGTTGGCAACATGCTGGTGGATGGATTCAATGCTAACATTACACCTTCTCACTCACTACAGGGCCACAATCCATGCAGGAACATTGCGGTGTCCCTGCGGTCACACCTACACAGTACTAACCTGCACTCTATATGTCCTGGGACACTGGCCCCATGTCACCTTCCAAAGTCCCAGACTGTGATGTCCACAAACCTCTGAATGACATGTCTCCCCACTCGGCCACCATATTCAGTAATAGCCTTGTATCAGACATTGTGGCCCCTGAATGGCACACAGCAACATTTATCACACTCCACATAGGTGGTGCCACAATGCACGAGTGGGACTATAGTCCTACACACCTGAATGGACTGTTCTGCACTGCTATGGGGCACATCATCATGGACGTCATTCACAGAAACATTGTTGGGCTCCGGTCCTTTGATGCCACCCGGGTTGGACTTGTTAGGGCCAGAGCATGGCCCCTACACCTGTTGGGCTCCTTTCATACAGTTACCAGGGTAGTTGATGATGGTACAGGGGTCCACACATCCTACATTGTCCTCTCAATGCCTTTCAATACCGTTCTCCATTCTGGTATTGACAACATACACATCCACCTGCATATCGTACCCTATGTCTCAGGATGTTATGCAACGTGGCTCATGGATAGGACACACACAATGAGGGTAGCATACCATAGTACCTACTGCATTTCAGTTATACTTGTCATACCACAGTCATCAGTCATAGGGCCCCTCATGTTCAGTATATGCTTCCCTGAGGTACAAGCTAGCACAGAGGGACTTTCTCTGCCTAGCTTTACAACCCCCTGCATACAAAGCACCATGATTGATCCACCAGCTGATACTGGCTCCATCCATATGGGTGTCACTGTAACAGTTACCTGATATGAATATCATGGCCTCCAGCTGCATGACACAAGGTGCATGAACATTACCTTTGCATTACACCATTCACCCACTGACTATCACATAGGTGGTAGTCCCCTACATACATGTCACATTGTACATGTTCGTAGTGCACACGTATGTCGCACCCACTCCTGTGGTTACCATATTGCCAGTGTGGTGTGGATATCCTTCTACATGGGCACACTTATCTGTACTGGGTGTGTAGCTGGTACATAGGCACCCATTGTACCTCTGAACTCCAGACATCTACACACATTCAAGGGTACACCACCCCATTTAGGGTGTACCTTACACAACAGCTACAGCTTTACATACCACAACATTAACACGCCATGATGTTTATTGAGCTCCGACAGTTAAAGTATGCGGCTGACGTACGGACACCACGTCTGTAAACATTTGCATACTACATACTCAGGGGTGACCTCTGCTGAACAGACAGGGCCCATGTCCACAACAATATTAATGGATATACTCCACATACGCGACATAAGCAAAAGCCACTGTGAGCAACATGCTCATGGATATGTGCACACATGCAACAATGAGTGGGATGTGCTTGAGAGTTACATTCCCAAACTGGACACTCACCATGCTTTGGAACATGAGTCCTATGTACATCACGCAGGGACACTCAGTAGCACTGTTCATGTGATACCTCACTTGGTGGTTGGGAGACACATGTACACCAGGGATCACTGCAGTGGCTGTACTGTGCAAAGGTGCAGGTAACACATGGCTCTGCTGTTCACAGGACACTACCCTAGAGAGGTGCCACTGGTGTGAACACTGTAATTGTGCTTACACATAGACTTGCCAGACTGCATAGTACCCCACTATGAACCTGTGAAGCTATTACATGTCCTTTGTGCATGGTTACTTGGTAGCCCTTCCATTCAGATTAGCTATCATGCTATTACTCTGTCCCGTGCCTACAAGCCATATGTATCCTGTTATTGTACATGCCAATAGATAATACCTTTGGTATGTATGATATGCCTGTTATGCTGTGTACAGTATCTGACATATCTACCTACAATACTATACATTACACATATTTTACATAGTATCCCATAATGCAAAGCATACTTGCACAGCGGGACCACCTTAGACATGTCATTGTCGTTATATGCCCATACACATGCCTACTGTGACAGTATATTAACATATATTATCCCCTGCTATGGCACGTACTTGTTGGACATACCCTACCACTGATGGCGGGTTGTATGGAATTGTTCTGTTTAAAGTCCTCATGTAGCATCCCTTGTGGTGTCTGTGATGTGTACCTTGTGGCCCACTGCTAGATGCACGGTTTCTACAAGTGTTAGTATGCTCAGCAAGACATCACTACATAAATACCTTTTCCCACATTATGCATTGCGGACACTTTTAATTAATGCAAAACAAGCTATATATACAGTAAATAATTAATACAACACATACTATACATATACTTACATACTGAGTGTTCTACATACCTTGTTATCGTTACGTACTTTCGTCTCTATCTCTCTCACACTGCTTAAACAAGTATATGGTATGAGCATACGGTTTGAATGTCTGGCAAGTCATCCTTATATACATCGATACCTGTAACATGTGGGTTTCCTGCCACCAATTGGTGTTCCTGAGTGACTAATTACTTGCACATCAGCTGTGCAGCTACTCCATTCACCAATTACGCTGCAACAGTGGGGTATAATTGATTTCTCCACTTGGGCGTTGCCCATTTGCCCTACCTTCGGGGAGACGGCCTGTACTGTGCTTTGTTGTGTATAATTGCAACTGCTATGTGTAGAGACAAGTATACTTTGGATTCATGTCCCCTGTGGATTGTGTGTGACAGCTAGAGTATGTGGTTCAACATGTGGGTGTACCTGTCATCCCAACCGTCTGATAATGGACTATTGCAAACAAAACCTGTAACATTGCCATTTGTTCCATTATATAATGGCTACAATTTTGCATGGTGCCTTTAACTGCGTTTCTCACAAGGTATGTTGACGGTTCTGCAGATGTAATTGACTGACTGGATGTTTGTGCTGTAATTACAGTCTGTATTGCTACAGTTTCTAGTGTGGGGGATGTCGGTGGGTGTACGTAGCATATACAGGTTTGTGGGGCTTGCATTTCTACATATTCCATATATATGTGTGTGGGCTCTGTCTGTAATTAAAGAGCTATCAGTTAGTAGACTAATGTTACAGGATTTTACACTGGGCCATTGTTAATTGGTTTCTATACAGTATGCAGGTGAGGTTGATACGTCCATACCCCCGGAATTGCAGTGATATGTAAAGGGATATGTCTAAATGACAGCTATCCCATGTATTTCTGTCCCAGATATTTGCAGTCATTGCAGTTCTGTTGGTGACAGAATCTCTTTGACATGGGTTGGCACCTTTTCATATGGACATTGTGGGACACTTGCGGGACACACATCGCTGTTTACAGGCCGACACATACCCATGGTCAGTACACAGAATAGCACATACTTTTATCCTCAATACATACTTATTGTTGTAGGACTTTGGCTACTTATCATATTACATGTAACATTTACATTTCTTACTTACAGGCATAACTATTTAATGCAACTATTACATAATATATGGGACATAATAATGTCCTACAATCTCGGACAGTTGCCCTTTGTAATGTTTTATGTCAGGACACACCTGCCTAGGAAGGGGCTGTCCCTCCTAATGTGGGACAGGTGGTAACCGTATGCCTACGGCTAGTTATACCCACACCTACCGTAATGATCTACCTCTGAGTTGGCACTAACGGACACACGATGCAGACACACACACACATTACAGTCACACGGAGACACACACAGCACCCTCAACACACACATACACAGACTACGGCACTCACAAACACAGTTGAACACAGTACCTACGTGGACCGCAACACCGGCAGCGGTAACTAAATATCCCTTCATATCGTCATACTATTACTTGCGGTTGTACTGTTCCGGTACTGTGTTCTTTCGGTCTTTCAGCCTTGTGGTTACGCGTGTCGGTATGTTACACATTCCATAGTTGGTGGTATCCTATTTATTTGTACCTCCAAGGTGTTATGAATGTTGTTGACCTATCTATATATATTTGCAGATATCGTTGAATCCGTATATATCAACGTATATCACTCTATCGCCCTTTCTGTCTGTATTATATATATGTGTATATGTATATATATATATATATATATATATATATATATATATATATATAAATCTGACAAGGAAAGTGACAGGCAAGCTACACCTTTCATTGTGTACTTGTCGGTGTATACTATTTCATGGACTCCGCACGTTTGTGTCTGTACCTGTCACATTACCCACCTGCCATAGGTTAGGGTTACCAGCTGTCCCACTTTGCGAGGGACATTCCCTCTTTGAGCAGTTGTGTCCTGCAAAATATCTGTAAACATGACAAATGTCCTGAGAGTTTAGGACATACTTATTTCCTATAGTTTATGTAATAGTTGCATACAACAGTTATTCTGTAGCTGAACCACCTATATGTTATAGAAACAGAATATGTAAGTAAACTTTACTAGAATAAGCTTTTAACTAGGCAAAACAGTGAAGTTCTGATTTTCGTACTGGCCGGGTGTATGTGTCGGCCTGCAGACATCTGACGTATATCCCACATTGGTCATTTAAAGAGGTGGAAGCCCTACCATAGGTACATCTTGGCTAGCAATACTGTTTGGTAATTGTATGCATGATTGCGTGTTCTACTCCTGGCAGTGGTCGTTTTACCCTTCAGAGCAGGCACTATTAGTACAGGGGTGAATAATGCTGGTTTCACCTGTGCTGGACATCATTGACCGTGATCTGCATGATATTCGGAAAAGCTTATCCCTGTTTCACGCATATCCGTATAGTCATATTTAAACGTCGCTTACCAGCAGTGGGCAACGCATATTCCCGCTAATGTGTTCTAAACATGATCTGATGACCTGCATCTGACATGCATTACTCGTGCCTTCAGGAATACGTTACATCCCTTGCAGGACATGTGACCGGGTACATGCATGACGGTCACTGCATTTAACACTTGGACATCTGGGATTTGTACACGTGTTATGTCATTTTGTATGTGAAATATACTACTGCTGTTACTCCATACTGTACTCACAAGGGTAACTCAGTTAGTTTACATATGCATGAGTCCAGTTAATGGTATGCCCATGTGATATTTACTGTATGTGCTCCGGCATTGGGTATGTATGTCACAGTAAGCCACACACGATACTGTGCTACACCTTCAAACGACCGTAGGTGGAGCATGCTGGGGTGACGAATACCTGTCATGGGTACACCCCATGCCTTGACACAACATCCATGATTACATTATGTGGAGCCCCTCATTAATGCAGCAGGGACTCCATGCTGAGTGTGTGCAGAACAGTGCTTACACACATGTGCTCCCGCGATTGCCTCTGCTCCACTAAGCGACAGTTGGTTAGTCGATGTTGTGGCGACAGCGGACATTGTTTGCCCCGTTTGGTGTATGGCCTCTGACAATTGGCCGTGTACCTACTGATGTACCTGGGAACCTATACACACAGCACCACCATATGCTGATAGGTGCATGTGCTGTTCAGGTGTTGACATTCCGTGTTCCAATAGCTGTTGTGTGTATTATGTTTGAGGGCTGCCTATGTGGGATTCACACAGTGGGCCACCTATACATTACGTTGTGTTTGTGTGCCATCCATTTTACTGTGTGTGCAGGTGGAGAGGTGTGTCAGTCCATAGGGGCCTACACTGTCAGAGTATGTGCTATACGTTCCCTCTTTACCAAGGCATAGGCATATTGGGCACGCCTCCGTCTGCCTTCTGGGACTGGCACAGTGTGTTCATGGTCTGATTCCCTCTGTGCCTGTGATGGCCTTCGCAATTGCGGTGGGCTATGAGGGCCTTCACCACGTTGTCCCTGCTGCAGCTGTTTCTGCAGGATCATATTATGTAGCATGGCACATACTATGACGATGTGGGCACACGTGCCTGGAGAGTACTGCAAGGCTCCATCAGATGTGTCCAAGCACCAGAACCGTGATTTCAACATTCCAAACACACGCTCTATGATGATCCTGGTTTGTGCGTGTGCCTCATTATGGCGTTCTTGCATGGGTGTGTGTGCATTTCTGATGGGAGTCATCATCCACGGCTCCAGTGCATAGCCAGCATACCCCACAAGGTGGCCATGTGGGATGTCCCCCCTGACAGATACCTGATACAGCTGTGAGGCATGCCAGATATGGGAGTCATGGTAGCTTCCAGGGCTGCCAGCACACACATCCATGATAATGCCCTGGGCATTGCACACAACCTGGCAGTTGATGGAGTGAAATCCCTTGCGGTTTATGTAGCACCTACCATGCTCACCGAGTGGTGACTTGATTTGTATGTGCGTGCAGTCTATCGCACCCAGTACCTCTGGGTAGTGTGCCACATGGTGGAAGGGATGCATATTGCTGGCCAACTCCTCCTGAGTTCAGGGGAAGTATATATGCTCATTGGCATGTGGTAACATGGCATCCAGGAACTGGTGTAGTACCCTGGATGCTGATGCCTGTGAGATCCCCATTATATCTCCAGTTGGCCTTTGAAAGGTACCTGTGGATAGTATTTGCAAGCTTACACATACCTTCGTGTCCACTGGGATGGGTTCCCCTCTGTTGTTTCTGCTTCTCAGGCGTGGCCGGCACAGCTCCACTATTTGATGTAAGATGTCCCTGTCCACCCTGTAACACTCTAATATCTCCAGATCATGTAGCCCTTGGTAGTTTACCCTTGGTCTGAACACTCTTCTCCTCCTCCGGAGCCTGCGGTGGTTGTCGGCATCATCCTCCACAACACAGTCAGTCTCTATCACATGCTGATGAATCATGGCTATGGCAGCTCCCAACATGTACATTTTAAAAGTTCCCGTGTGTTTACACCTATGGTGCAGTGTTTGGGAATACACAGGTGTGTGTAGGGTGCTTTCACACTTTATACTATTGTGCTGTGAACACCGATGATGTCATAGGGTGTGTATGTACGATCGTAGCTACAGGGTATCTTATGTGTTTTACTACCGGAACTACTATTGTGGTGCCTTTGGTGTTGAATTACATTTGCCTGCCGTGGATTACCTCTTGACCTTCCCTTTACATTTCTGCACGTTCCACCTACCATTTTCTGGCATGCATCCAGCAGCCTGCTTTCATTTGTACTTTCCTAGACCTGGCTTATCTTGCGTAATGTGTGCTATTACTGGTCTACTGTCAGTTTGCTTTGCTCTGCTATGACAGATCTCCTATCTTTGCAATCCAATGCCTCCCCTCCTTTCTTTGCAATCCAATGCCTCCCCTATCCTGTTTTGCAGGTTTCTGTGAGCAGACTTGTCAGCTGCCGTCGATTGGCCGCCGTGAGTTGATTGGTGTTAATTGCTCAGTAGTACTCCAATTACCCTACTTCGGCATTTCCTTCTTTTCTTCCCCTGATCTTCCTGTTTGTGCTATTGTTCGCAGCGCATGCATCCACTTACTGGGTTTCAGGTGCGTTTTCCTTCCCATACACATGCGCTTTTGGGCACCATGTGTGCTCGCAGCTGAACGATTATATACCTTCCTCCCCATCCCTGTCCTGCAGCTTTGCTTAGCAACAACCAGGCCAGATTTGCATTGCTCCAATGTGCTTACTGCTACGGTGGCACACCCCTCTGCTGTTGTCATGTATCTCCTATGAGTCACTCCTCGGTGTTATAGTGCTGTGCCATTTGGTACATCCTTCATCCAGCGGGACGTTTGCGATTCAGTATTACCTGCCTCATTTGCATGGCATTGACTACTAATTCATAGTTACCATGCCGAACACTGTCAAAGGCCCTTAGCAACCCTTGCACCTTGGTTGAAGTGTTCCATGCCTACCATTGCATATTATGGTGAAAACCTGATTTGTATTACATTACGATTTTATGACATTTTTATATATTTCTTTATGTTCCTGTTTGCACACACATGCCCTGCGGTTGTACTGTGCGTTACTGTGGACATGACATTAAATGTTGTTTTTTCGGTGTTGTGCATCTTTTCTTATGCCATTGGCTGTGTATTTAGCCATTGGCATATGTTAATTTTGTAATAAATGAGTCTGGTCTGCTTCCATAGCTCCGATGTTCTGTTTGGGAAAATGTAAACCGTGTTTTTTGGTTTACTTTTCCCAGGGCTTACGCTACGCCTGCACCACTTCATGAATCGCTATCTGCCTTCATTTGCATGGTGCGACACTGCACATGGGGTGATTAGCATACCTATGCCAAGGGCTGCGCAGTTCTGGTGTATGCCGGTAGTGCAATTGGAATTAGACCGTACCTGAATCACTCGTCGGCCATATTTGGCATTATTCTGCCTATGCTATGCCTGTGCCTGGCGCAAGCTTCATGAATCCCAGGGTGTATCTATAGTTCTCAATGCAGCCAGAGACAAAAAGCCTGTACTAATAAGCTATCTGCATTGTCTTTGGGATGAACTAATTGCTACTCTGGAATGGTGGAGTTTGACATTGTTTTATGACTTCCAGGAGTTGCAGCAGATCTTAGTAAGGCTCTGTGTGTGTGTGTGTGTGTGTGTGTGTGTGTGTGTGTGTGTGTGTGTGTGTGTGTGTGTGTGTTATTGACATGTAGGTGGTAAATCTTGACAGCTGCTAGCCGAGGAGGGCAACATTAGAACAAGAAGTCAGATGACCAGATGTATGTGATTTCATTCTGTAATCCATTGTTAAAAATGATATTTTAATATTAGATGAGACTGAAGTCTCGTGGCAGTCTGTTCTGGGGAATTTGACAAAGAAGGATCCCTCACCTACTTCATCTTGCCTTGTTCTAGTAAGTGAACCAGAGAGTAGAATTTTTTTAGATTAGTCAGAAAAAATATAATGAGATTAGTTACATACTGTTTTCTGTATCTGTGTGAATATATTCATCTGTGTTATTTTAATATTTCATGAGTTTGAAACTTTGGTGTTTACTGTAAATAGATATTTAGTATTTTCATGTTCTTTTCTTATTTATTATTAAAATATATTTAAACTTTTCATTGTGGCTGATCGTTTAGAGAACATTTTAATTTCTGAGAGTACTTATATATATTTGTTGACATCTCTGCCCACTCCTAAAAGCCTTGCTGTTGGTGAAACTACCATTTGTATTAATACTATTTTCACGCAGTATAATTGGGTACCCTTGCAACAGCCTTAGAGTAGCTGGCTGCAGAGTGTCTGGTAGTGGTGTGACTAACTTATAGTTTAAGCAGAAGGGGCATAGCTAGTAAAGCTGTGCCAGCATTTCCCAGGTGTGTGTGTGTGTGTGTGTGTGTGTGTGTGTGTGTGTGTGTGTGTGTGTGTGTGTGTGAAAATCAGATCTCAAAGACTGTGCATGTCAGCTGTTTGGAGCAGGGACACGAAGCACTGGTTTCACACAGAGAGTGCTAGAGAATTTGGCTTCAACATTCAGCTGAGGACTCAACTCTATAGGTGTGCCAGTGGGGAGTCTTACTCGGGACCTGGAGGGAGACCAATATAGAAATTCAGATCCCGGAGTGAGTGTGTTCCCTGTGATCTTAAGGGAAATTGTGCTTGATGCAGAGAGCTGCATCTGGAAATACTGGTTGTGTCCATTTTTGTTTTAAGTGAATGCCTCTCTCTAGTGCTAGTGGTGAGGATTCAGGCTCCTTGATTACTGGCCCAGAGTGGGGACATCGCAATACTCACCAAAGCAAAATGGCAAGGTCAAGGTCCACTCTACCAGGGCCTTTGTTTTATCTATGGCTTTTTTGGAAAGTCCTGGATTCTAGATGTATTCTAGCAGCAGCAACTTGGATCTCTGCACATGCTTTAAAAAAGCACTATAAGCTTGATTCTTTTTTCAGGTCCAGATCAAGTTTTCTAGAACCATTCTCTTGTGACCCCTGGGCTCTTCCCCTTCCACTTCCCAAATGCAGTTAGCTATGGTAACTTACCCATATAGTTAAGGTTACTGCAGCAGTGAACAATATGACAGTACAGTTGTGTAAGTTGAACTTACCATAACAATAGATGCTCGAATGATCACTGCTATTATTCTGCACTAGACAGGGAGGAAGGAGGATATAAACACGTACTGCTTGCAAAACAGTACACAAGATGGGAGCCAACTGCATCTACAACTTATGTAGCATTATGTGACTATGCCCGTGCTTCACAATGCAGCTAGTAGAGCTGATCAGTCCATGTATCATAGACTTCTGCTCTGAAACTGGAGACACCAAATGACACATGCCTAGCATTTAAGTAGAGTTATTTGTGAGGTCCATATTGGCTCTAGATTACATAATGTCTGTTGGTCTGAGACATACACACTATCTTCATGTATCAGAGACTTGTGTTACAAAACAGTAAATATCAAATGTTGTAAAGGTCCTTTATTTAACAAGATAAAGACTGAATTACGTATTAAGCATATGACTGATGGTGCATCTTCACATGCAAAATCACTTTCACTCCTCATTTTGTATTTCATTCCTCCAACTGAATTTGTTTCCAAAAACAGTGTAATGCTCTACCCAGATGAAACCTAACAAGTTGCAATGCTTACAATCTAGGGTGCCTTATTCAGGAGGAAAAAAATCTACCATACATGACATAGAGTCCTGTTACACTCTGACAGGAATATTATTTGATGAGTTACATTTGGCAAAGCAGACTGGGAATGGATTCTTACAATACATAACTAAAAAGATAAATAAATGGAGAATGTTATGTTCTTCATAAATCACGCATATGGGAGCACAGCATTATCTGATCACTATCAGTTATACAATAACTGGAGTATGGATACAGTTAAATAGAGCAAGAACATACCACATAGGAAGAGATTCAAGCAATGTTGTTGGATGAAGTGATAAGTCCATTGATATTAATAACCACCACACTTCTACTGTAACACACAGATTACTTTGGCTGTACTGCTTGAATTTGGAGCAACACTTTTTTGTTTGCCAGTAGTTAGAACACTTTTACCAGTATGTAATGATGATAATAATAACAATAATAAATGGCTGTTTCAATGGTACTGTGATGAAATGGCCTCTGAAATGCAATGCATACAGAATTCAGACACAGTTTTGGCAATCAGTATTAAGAAGCATGCTTAAACATGTTTTATAGAAAGTACTCAGAATGATTACACTTTGATACAAACTACTTGAAACACTGTAAAAATCTTATCAGATGTAAAACCATCCCATAGGAAATGCCTAAGACAATTTCCTGTGGTAAACCACTAGTACCCCTGTCTCACCCAACCTCTTCACCTTTTTGTGTTTAGTGCTCTAGGTTGGTGCTTATTAGTTTCTTGCATTACTTCATTTAATAGCATTATCACTATTAGAACTGCTGATTGCCCTGATCATGTAGTGTAATGAATTTATCATTTGTGTAATAATTCTTTGCCTTTTGTTCAGCAATTAGATTCACTGCAGTCATCAGAAGTTTTCTCTGCCATAGCAGCGGCCACTGCCTCACTTATTTAATTTTGTAATAATTAAAGAGAGATACCCTAAGTCTACCCCTCACATCAGCACCACTTGAGCAGTCATTAGTCATCAAAATATAAATGCAGATATGTATTCCTCCACAATATCTTCCTCTGGATATGATCCACTATGAAACCTTGAATAAAAAGAGCCAGTGAACCATATTTCCAACCATAAATGCAAAAAACACACAGAATCAAAAACTCAGAATGTAAGCATTAGTGAGAACCTCATGCACCCACCTCAATACAGGAAGGGTATGCCCCAGTCCTCCCAAATTATATACCAACTCTGCACAAATGCGAAGAAGGGTGAAATATTTAAATACAAAGGAATCACCCTAGGTGCACATATAGAAATAACTTTGGCAGTGGTGCAAATGACAATAACAAACAACATTTTCATCTTCTGTGTCTTATAGTTCAAGCACCTGACACTCAGGGAATATGTACTCAGTGACATGTAGAGAAGTTCTCTTGACTGGATGAACTCAGTTATCCTTCTTGTAATGATGGTATTAGATTTATACAAGATTACAGCTAATAATATGGCATAATCCGCAACAGCTGATTGTGGACTTTTCCATCAGGAGACTCAAGGGATTCTGACATCAGTTTCTGTCTACTATAGTGTTTTATTTTATGCTTTTCTATAATTCTTTGGTAATTTGTCTGTGCTGATGCCTGGACTCTTCTAGAGTATATTTAAGCACTTCCCATAGTTGTTTTATTCATGTATATTATATACATAAGACCTAGTAGTCAATCTGTTTCTTTTTTTTTTAAATCTGATGTGGAAGCTGTTTGTGATAAACCAGGTGACTTATACTGAAGTATTATAAGTATTGGCTTTAGCATAAAACAACTGTGGTACAACAGCCAAACCCCCACCAAGAATTTGTTTGCACTTTATTTGATGTGTAGCATAAAGAGCATTATAATTAAGTTTAAGTGATACAGTTCACCTATGTGAAGTGCTTTCCCCCATGTCATTTATTACTTTTCTAGGTGAGATGCTTGGTTGAATGTTCTTTCCCTAATGCAGCATGGTTGTCCTGTTGCCACCCCTAAAATGATGGGTTCTCTCACTGGAGGAGACTGGGCCTGTATCCACCTCTGCCTTTCTCAAAGTTACGACTTAAGATAGTTAAATGCCCTATCCCCAGTGTGCCAGCGACATACTGCCTGGTATGTAGGTAATGGGGAGTGGCCACAGAATTAATCCTTACCTGCGGTCCTGAGTTTCAGTGTCCTTCAGTACCCATGCACATAGTTGGCTAGGCAGCCTTTCCAAACCCAGATCTCTACTGGGTCTACACAGAAAAGTTCACCTCTAGTGGACATTGACCCCATCCCTCACCCCAGAGAAATGCAAATAAGAACAGCCCCATCACTCCTTTCTCTTTCATACCAGACTCCAATAGTTGCCAGAGCTGCTATTAAACTCATATCACCTGGATCACAGTCTGGGTGTTATCCTTCTATGCAAACAGCACTGGCCTTCCCATATCAAATGCATTAGTGCTAAAGGCTTTTAGCAACTTGTAAATTGTCAGTGGTTGTTATAGTTGAACACAGGCCTGTAAGATGTAACTATTTCCTGGTTAATTACTTAATTATGTTCTTAACTGCCAGCTAATATAATATGGGGTATAACTACACTGTAAGCTCACTAACATAAATTCATTCTTTAACCATGAATAAAGACGTTGCAGAGGGACACTACTACCATGCTAACAAGCTGGTCACATAAAGTGATGCTTCTTTCTAATATTTCACTTTTTCTGGATTATGGTTAAGGGAGAGTCTTAGTTTAAAAGTATTTTTGTGAGGTGCCAACTACTTCAGTGTATAGCTAGACAGTCTGATAGATGGACAAATGGACTGAAAAATCTTTGCAAGATGGATGGTTGGATAGATAGCTTTATGAACTAAAAGACAAGCAGGAAAGAATAGGACTTTGTTAGAAGTACTTTTCTTAACTTGGTTGTTCACTGCATTATGTACGTTTTGATACTTTAAATGAATGTCTGCATCTTTCTGCTGACAGCATAGCTCTTGTCAAGAGCAGCATAACTCAAATGAGTACGTCAATGTTGTCAGTGACTTATAAATGACTGTATGTCTTTTATGTACACTTTGTACCATTTGTACAATAGGCTTGTACAAATCTACTTAACTATCAATTTACATTGCATTTTAATTAGTATATTTTCTTTCAAAAGGTGACTGTTAAATGCATAATATAATTGCGTATATGTTGTCATACTAATGAATATGAACAGGATTGTGGAGATGCATTATAAAGGAGCCTTTCTTCTCTCATTAGAAATTATTTAGTGTTCCAGAGACATTAGCTGTTTTTACCTGGATTGTTTTTACTAGATGATGGTGGTAGTCCATTTACTTGTGAAACAAGAATGGCCTACATGCTTTATTACAAGGGTGGTATTAAAATCACAGTTCATTTTCAGTTATCTCTTGAAGAGGTAGATGTTTTTCATTCTGTGAGCAATCTCTGTCAGCCATTGGTATTGTTATACTGCCGGTTTTATTTAGGTGTTCTGACATTGCTGCAATATCCTGTTAGATTTTATCTGCCACCATAATTTTAATCTGAGATAATTTCTTTAAATTTCCTTTCAGTGGATATCAGACATCACACACTTACTAGTTTTCTGTGAAAGAGGATTTCATTTTAGCATGTTTCCTAAACTTCTATGGTTACATCAATATGACAAATATACTAAGATCGGAAATTATGCAAGTGACAAGAACTCAATAAAATAGCAGATAAAAAATATTATTTTCCTCTTTCTCCCATTTTCCCTTCTGTCTTGTTAACAAAGAATTGTGAAAGTGAAATGATAGCATTAGGTCTTATTTGGGACTTGAACTCAACACCTTCAGCATAATTTAATCATGACTGCCACTGGCCCATCCTTCTTTCAACAAGTAAACCTACCAGCATGGTGGTTAAGCTCCAATTACATGCACATACATATACACAATTACATACACACACACACTAGAGTATGAACCTATGAGTTCTTCATTCTTTAGTTTGTAGAGAACCACTGTTTCATCAAGTACTTGCCTTTTAATGCCTGTGTGGTGGTGGTGCTGAGGTAGCGTTGTCGCCTCACAGTAACACATTGTCCTGTTCGATTCTTAGCTAGAGCGTCCTCTGTGTGGAGACATGCATGAATGGGCGTACCTTCGTTGAAGGTTCCGCGTCAGGACCGGCAACTCGGCACATAAAAAATCTACTGCCAACCATTAGCAGACCGGAGTTCCCCTGTGGCGACCCCTAACCGGGAAAAGCTGAAAGACACAGCAGGTTGTTCTTCTGTTACTTTCGCAAAGGATTAAATGTACACATGCCAGCATAACATCTGCAACACTTCTGTGCTTTATGGGTTGCTACAATGTTGTATGAAAGTTTTTGGTCACAAGATAGTGTGATTAGTTTCTCTTCATTTTCTGATGTACTGAACCCTCTCTGGTTTATATTTTTTAATCCATTGTTATGGTTGCCTTTACTAGGGGTTCAATAATGCTGCAAAGCATTATTTTTACATTGCAAGGCTTCTTTTGTTTGACTTTGCCTGCTGGTTTTTTTTTTTTTTTGGAAGTTTGACATTGATTTGTCATTATCCAATACAATTTAATTCTTATTTTCTTGTAAACTTCATATTTTAACTACCTCAAGTATTATTCTGGCATTCTGCTTTAGACTGAAAACCCAGATCCATTCTGGGTTATTTTCTAGCTACTTCATGTGCTCTGCTGATGGGAACTTGAAGAGTTAGCACCTTGTTTGCATGACATTATTGTGTCCTTTTTTGGATTTTTGACAGGATGGTAGACATATTCCCTGTCCGATGATCTACAGTCATACAGAGATTATGCTATTTGTCATTTCCTGCAATGAAAGAGTGGTGCATTTCTTTTGAATGTTGCATTTTATGCTGTCTCCAGAGTGGACCATGTGTTAAACCCTTCTCCTACAGCTCCCTGTTGTTTAGATTGTTAAGATACAGCTGCTGCTTGAGTCTATTTTTATAGTGATTGCTGACTAATTTGCCTATTTATGGTCAAGCTGTACAATCTTTTTTACTTTGGGTATGCCTTTTGCTTTTCCCTGTTGTCTTGTTTAAAATGTTCTTGTTTACAATGGTTGTTAATTTTTGTTTATTAATGGACATTTGTATTTGTTAGTTTATATGACAGTAACAAATGATTTTAGCACTCAGTGCCTACATTTACCTCTAATAGACTTTAGTATCAATGTTAGTCTTCCCCAATAGGCTTCTTCAGTTACAAAAACCTCCTTTTGGCTCTTTGCCCTTTAACTATTTACTTGTTGATGCATTAGTCTCCTTAAGGTATAGGAGACTTGCATTACTCATTGGCACCCAAGGATGAAGTATCACAATAATAGGAGTTTTACTGTCTTGTGGTAGTACCTTGGAAAATGAACTAACAAGTTAGATTTGCATAACACCAAGTCAATTAGAAATAAGCCAGGTTCTATGACTGACTTGATTTGAGCAGTTAAACTGGTGTTTGCTAGGGAACCATTGGTAGGTGACTGCCCTGAACTATATCTTTAGGATTGTGTTCCTCCTGTTAATTGTATTAATCATATTAAAAGATGGGAGACCTTGGGTGGAGGAGTGACCATCTGTTACTCATTGAGCCTATTGTCTAAGGTTGATCCTGGAGACATTTGATACCTTTAAGTATATTCAAAGGAAAGGAGTGAATTGCAGATTTCTTCTTGTGTGCCATCTAATAGTTACCATGGATTTTTTTTATGCAAGAGATTTTAATTTTCTTCTCAGTCTTAGTTATGAATCCCAAAACAATTGATATTAGGATATTTTAATCCCTGTAATGATGATGATACTGACAAACTTGCCATCTGTTTAATAGAGAGCTTCAGGTAGACTTAACTTGCTTCCAATGCGACCCATATATTTCAACACTCTTTGTACTCAGTCTTTCAGCTTGGTCTTGATACAAAGGTCTGGTCTGGTGCTGGAACATATCTCTCAGTCCAGCCCTTACCTTGGTAACTTTGCACTTTGCCTCCCTCAGTCTTGGCTGTCTAAGATGGAGTTGGTTTATTGAAGAGAACTTTCAGTTCTAAAATAAGTGCAGATGCATTGGTGGTGAAATATAAAATATCCATAACTGTGTACTGCATCTCGTTGTCCTATTTAGCATATATCTAGAACTATCATTTCACATATGCCATGGTTTAACCATGATCTGTGGTCATTGCAAAGACTTGGGCAGAGGTTGGAATGTAGATGGGGTGGTCTCACCCTTTTGGAGGACAAATATGCTTTGGACAGGCATTCTGATTCATACCAGATGCAGATCTTTTGATAAGAGTCAGGTTTTGTGTCTATAAAGATCTCTACTGCATTAAATTATCTAGCTGTGCTGTTTCAGGTTTTTAGTATACTGTGGAGCCCAGAGGGCATGTCTACCCAGAACATTTTTTCTCATAATAGGGTGAGGAAGCTGTTCAATGTTTTGTACATGCAACTGCAAATATTAGGTGGTGGTTTCCTCAGAATATGTCAGTTGAGCACTCCAAGTTGTCAGGATCAACATGACTTGTAAGTCTGCTGGGTGGAGTTTGATTATTTATGTTTAAATAAACTTACAGATGACATTTCAACTATGCAGTTAACTTGTGAATTGGAATCTGCAATTTCAAGCTGTTAAGAACTTGCCTTAATTCTATAAGTTAAATTAGTATCACGTTGTTTGCTATTCCCTGAGAATCAGGGTTTTATCAATTGCATTAAAAGAGGCTCTGATTACCCCCAATCCATAAGAAGCTGTGTTCTGGATAAGGAATTTTTAGAGAAATATCACCATCTTGAACCTTCCATTTATTATTAAGGTGATTGAAACGTGGTTTACGGGCAGCTATATTCATGTCAGACAACTTATGGATTATTGGATCTTTTGTCAGTCTGGAAAACAGGTTCAAACACAGTATGGAGACAACCCTTATTCAAGTGGTTATTGACCTCCTGACAGCAACAGATCATTATCAATCCTCCACAATAATCCTCCATGATCTGTTGGCAGCAGTTGATACCATGGACTATGCAATCCTCATCCAGCATTTGAAAACTTACTGCTACTTATGAGACACCTTCCTTAACTGGTTTGTCTCTTACCTCTAAAGATTACATGAATGAGAAGTTTCAGGTTTACTTTTTGACCTGCTCTGTGTCTCAGGGCTGATTCTGGCCCCTTGTTGTTCATGGTATACATATTCCTACTTAGGGAGGTTGGGAATGAGAAAGGTGTTTTTTACCAGGTTTAAGCTTAACTCACCCAAGACAGAAGCTATACTGGTGCTTCCCACTGTTTGTCTGTCTACATGTTCTACTTTTTCCTTTTTAATTACTTACAAGAGAAACCACTTGGAATTTGTATCTTGTGTTTGTGAACCAGAAAGTGTATTTCAATGACTGGATTACACTAAAAGACGAGAAGTCAACCATTTTGAAGATGTCTTATTTCCATTGAAAAGCATTGCCTGAGTCAAACATTGTATTTTATCTTCTGTTTTTTAGACACTGGTTCACATCTTTTATCTGGCCTTTAGTACTGTAGCTATTTCTGTTTTTAGTCACCAGACAATGATCTGACACAGCTTATGTGTGTTCATAACTCCATGGTGAGGCTGATGGCTGCAACTTCTTGGATTTGTCATATTATACTTGTGCTACTGTATTTGTATTGGCTGTTAGTAGCACTAGATGAGAATTTAAAAGGATTTTACTCACTACTGATCCTTGTACACTCTGGGCCCAGTACTCATATGATATTCCAAAACTTGGTAGTGCAAATCCCAGAAGAGTGATACTGAAAGACACAAAATGTTTACTCACATACACCAAGTCTGAAATTGACATTTCTCAAAGTATTCCATTTTCTCCAAGATATTACATTCTCAGAGTTATGTAAAAGTTTTAGGTAGTATGCTTACACCCCAAAATTTGGGAGTACAGGAGGCTTGCTTCCTGCAAAAAAAAATAAATAAAAAATAACTAAAGGATAGCAGCAATATTCAAAATTTGTTGCAATCCTATATTTTCATACTTAGCTTTTAAAGACCAAAACCACAAATACAACTAATAAAACTCAAAATCAGGAACAGACAGTAGAAATAAGCTGTCTTATTAAAACAAGTTAAGGGTTTTTGTCCTAGTCTCTGGACTTCATCAGAACAAACTCACCATAAAAAATTCAAGCATTTAAAAGGTACTATGGTTTCACACGATCACTTAAGTTGATTAATTGATAGAATACTAAAACATTAACCCTTCATACACTTCAGATCCGACATTTTTAAAGAAAACATGAAAAACGACTGCAATAATAAAATAAAATGCCTCTTAGAAAAATATACAATTACTATAATTACAATATTATGCAAACACTGAATACAATTCAATATGCAAAATAAAAAATAAAGTTGCACTTAAAAAAATAACAAAAAAATCAATATATGAAAAATATATACATAATAAGAAAACCCAATTGTAGTGACCACATAAATTAGATAAAAAAGCTGTCTTCAAACATAGAACATTGCTGATGGAAGTCATATCATTTAAAGCTGGGTAGGCAGTTGGATTGGTTATAAGCTACCATTTCAGCTCCTTAAATTCCAAAATATCATCACCTGGAGCACTTCTGTTGCCAAAATTAATGTGTTTGATAATTTGAAGTTTAAATCTATGAGCACTAAATGTGCTTATGTGCTTAAATAGTGTATTATGATCGTCCTTCTTCCTAATATCATACAGATGTTGGTAAATTCTAGATTTTAAGGGTTGTGTTCTTTTACCAATCTAAAAACCAATACATTGTTGGCACTGGGCCACATATAATACTCCTTACTAGAGCAGTGAGACCTCTGGTAAAATCTTGCATCACCATACCCTTGGATATGGAAGGCAGACCCTTGAATAATATGCTTGCATAGAGCACATTGTCCGCATATTTTCATACTTCCAAAGCTCAACGAGGAAGCTGCCTTTTCAAAAAGGGACTTAAAACAAGTGTCCTTTTTGTAAACAATAATGGGAGAGGAGCCTGAAATATCTAGGTGTTCTCGGTTAACAGAAAAAATGTTCTAGTTCTTATTGAGAATTCCTTTAATGTCATGAAAATCCAAATTATAGGTAAGTACTAAAGCCTTGTTATAGCTAACGTGAGCATTGCTGGAAGAATTGTAAATCTGGTATTGGATACCCTTACCTAATAAGGGAACACATTGCCCATTGTTTCTCTTAGTTTTAACGTCATCAAAAATACCATTAAGGAACCTAGTGGTTTAACCTCAAACCTCAAACATATGTTTAAACCTTAAGCATTCCTGATTAAAACGGCCATCCTGAGAGATCATCTGTGAAAGTCTCACTAACTTCCCCTTAACTAAAGATCTTTTTTGATGGATAGGGTGCCAACTACTAAAATATAACAGAGAGTTGGAACAAGTTGGATATATATATATATATATATATATATATACACATACATATTACTATATATATATATATATATATATATATATATATATACATATATGCAAGATTCAAAACAGCCTCTTACCCTATTTTTTAGAATAGTAATGCAAAATAATTAACTTCCTTTTATGAAAAATTCATAGTAAACTTTAGGAAACCAGTTATAGAATTCAAATACAGAAAAAAATCCTTTAGTCTATCCACTATATTGATAAAAAAAATCACTATATCATCAAGAAACCACCCATACAGGGACCAACAGTTCTGAAAGGATGATGGAAAAACAAAATGATCCTCCCAGTGGGCCATAATAATGTTGGCAAAAACTGGGGAGCATGTCACCCCCATTGCAAGCCCATAACTCTATCTAAATAATTGCCCTTCAAAGGTGATAATTTTATCTTCAAAGACCATCTCCATTAAAGGTCTTAATGTTTTGATTTTGTTATAGTCAAAATCTGAGTTAAAACATAACTTCTGTGCATGGGAGCTCTGCCAATAGTTTATTTTTTAGTGTGTTAGCACAACCCCACTTGAAATTGATGATCCTGAATTTTAGAACACTTTCCCCTAGAGGCATGAATATTGAGAGTAATATAACATTATAATATATTTATTCAGGGGTTTGACAGGAAATAGTGAATTTTTACTTTTTTGGTATATTCATAAGGTTTTTATATGAATGTAAGTTGTATGGGAATGTTTTGTCTATGCCTTTTGATTATGTCTTTATTTATGCTGTTATTAGGCATTTATGCTTTTAAACATAAAGGGGAATGATGAGTGTATATATATATATATATATATATATATATATATATATATATATATATATTGGGTACACTTTTATGTTAATTTATTCCTTAGAAGGCAAAAGGCCGAGGTACCAGAATAAACTCACAGTTTTGAAACTTATACCCTGTTGCTGGTGGATATGTTGCAGCTTTGCTTTTTGGTTTCTCTCTTAAAACATAAAAAACTCATAAAACCATTTCAGCCCTGTATGATGGGAAATCACTGAAATTAAATCTTGGACATTAATGCTGACAAAAATTAAACTGTCATTATAAAAATCATCAAAAATTCTAGTTAAAAAAATCCCAAGAATCTTTCTAGAGATGACTGATCCAATTCCCAACTCCCTTAAGCTTCCAGTCTATAAAATGAGCAATTATAAAAGTCTTGGAGAATATTGCATCCACTATGGGATGCATGGGGGGGGGGGATCTGTAAGTTTACCTTTCAGATGGCAAACATAGTGGGGGTCCTAGGGCTGATTACTGCTAAACATCCATGGTCATTTCTAGTAATAAGTCCATTTAATAGTAAATCATTTAAGCATACATCCAATCTCTTAAAGGCAATATTCTTTTGGTTAATAGATACCTCTTTATATGTATCACTGTACATACTGACAAATATTTTATTGATATAATCTTTGGTATTCATCACCACAAGTCCACCACCCTTATCTGGCTTCATTAATCTAATCTGACCTTTATTAATAATTTGTTTCTGTAAATTCTGATCATCTGGTACTCAAATTGTGTAAAAAAAAATTTCCACTTTCATTATTAATAATTTAATATCAAATTCAAATATTTTGTTCAAAAATGGAAATAATGTGCTGCATAAGGAGGCTAAATGTGCTTGTTTTTTTTTTAAAACAGAAGCTAATGGGGGATTGGAATCCTTCTGACGAAAATATAAATTTAAATTAGGTTTGTGCATGAATAGCTTGAAATTAACCAAGATGCCATCAATGCTTGCTCTCCTAGCTAGATCAAAGGTGAGCCCTCTCTCAAAAATGTCAGCCCATAAGCTTGTGACAGCGGCTTCACTATAACTGTACATTTTAAAATTACATCCTTGGTAAAATACAATGGTGCAATTATTCAATGCCTCTGAGGTCTTTGTCTGTTCCTCCCTGTCCTCCTCTGATGTACATAACCCAGGTTCTCATTGTACCAACTCTGTTGTATGGCCTGATCTCCTCAGTTGCTGATTCCTTTGTTGTTCTGAACTCCTGGGGGGACTCTAAAGGGATCCCCTCTTGATAAGAGTCAAATAGCTCACCGTGCCTAGTGTCCCTTCCCCCCTTCAGCATGATAAAACTCACCCAGCCTGTTATTGGTATTATATTTCTTATCACCCTCTTCAGTTCATTAGAACCTATTAAAACTTGGGGGAGGATAGGCTTTCCATGTTTCATACTCAGTTTTGTCCCAATACAACTTTTTTGCATTTTTATTATTATTTTTTATTATTTAATATTTATGGCAACTTATAACCAATTATGCTGCCTACCCAGGTTCCAATGATATGACTTCCATCAGCAGTGTTCTGTGTTGAAGGCAGCTTTTTTATGCAATTTATGTGGTCACTACAATTGAGTTTTCTTATTTATTTATATAGCTTTCAAATATTGATTTTTTTTTAGGTGCAACTTTATTTTTATTTTTTATTTTGCATATTGAATTTTATTCAGTGTTTGCATGCTGTTGTAATTATATTAATTGTGTATTTATTTCTAAGAGTCATTTTATTTTATTATTATTATTGTAGTCATTATTCATGTTTTCTTTAAAATTGTTGGATTTGAAGTGTTTGAAGGGTTAATGTTAGATCATGTGATACAATTGTACCTTATAAATGTTTGCATTTTTTATGCTGAGTTTGCTTTGATGAAGTCCGGAGACTAGGATGAAAGGCACTTAAACTGTTTTAATAAAATGGAGTGTTTCTGCTGTCCATTCTTGGTTTGGAGTTTTATACTTATTTTTCTGTAATGCTGGGGTTTGCACTTTTAAGTCTCTGAGCTACAATATGAAGCCATCCTGCTTACCCTAAAGAACTGTGGAAACATTTTCTTCATGTTAGGTTACTCTGGTCATCAGGTGCAGGGTTGTTAGCAGCTATGTGGGCCCGACTGGAAACTTTTGTTAGGATTTATGTTGCATTTCTCCCTATGAGTCCCTGGAATTAGCTACTGTCACTAAATCTGGTGTGTGAGTCAGAATCTTCCTTTATGAGGGTCTGTGGTACCATCATTTTAGGAGAATCTACAGCAGAAGTAGAAGAGGCAGTCATTCAACTTTCCTTTAAAGAATTTTTTGTTTGATTAAGTGTAGTTGTATTTTATGCATTATTGCTCTTTGCTGCACAGCATTATTAACCGTGATAGATTATTAACATTCAGCTATTTTCTTTTTTGTAAAATGCTTGGGATTTAATAAATTTAATACCATCTTAAAATAATAAATATTTAATAGTATAGCTGTGCTTAAAAATTAGCAAACTACCATTTTACACAGCAGTATAATAAAGACAGAAAAAAAAAAGCTCTAGAGCTGTAGTGCACTTATGACACCATAGTTTTAGCACATTGCTCCTCTCGCATTCACTTATTCCTCCATTCATTTTTCCAGTACCGGCTTCATCCTCTTTTGGTTTGCAGGGGAACTAGAGGCCATCCTGACAGTCAGTTCATGTAAGGTATGAAACTAATGTGGGGGAGGATGCCAGACCTTCACAGAATTCACACACCTGCAACACAAATTTGGAATGTGAGAGGAAGCTGGTGCATCCAGCAAAAATACAAATGTACACAATGAGGATATGCAGACTGAATAGAAAGCATCCCAGCCAGAAAGTAAACCAAAGAATGAAACTATTTTTTTAAATGATATTACTTTTTTATTTCTGTATACAGTCAGACATACAAAATCCTTGAAAGTAAGGATGCTTAATTATAAATAGAACAACTCTATGTCAAAAAACAACAATCATATTAGGAAATATGGCATATCTTGTACTGATGAGTATTGAAGTGACATTTTTTTAATGATCACATTGAATCATGCTCCCTCCATCCTGGTATTCAATTTTGATATACTCCATAGATTAATTGAAGAACTGAGTCATCTCTTCGATATGCATCATATGAATAAAGCTCATTTGTAAGTCTTTTAAAGGAAATCTTGCTGATGATTAGTTCCAACAGTTAAAGAAGATACATTGTTGAGACACACAAGCCACTGTAAACAATTTTTACTCTTGATCTTATAGCCCAGTAGATGCTAATAATAAAACATTAACTGATAAGTGAATACCTTTTTGATATTATATTGTTAATAATTTATGTTTTGAACTGCCAATTCTTAACATATAGGAAAGTCTACCAGCAATGATAACAAAACCTTGTTATCCACATTCATATTGATAAATTCAGAAAACCAAGCTGTAAGAAGCAGTGCAATATTATTTTCTAAATATATGGATTACAGTTAGCACAACATCAGAGGATGCCGTATCCACAGTGCCCTAGTACTTATCATTACTGTACTGATGCACAACATCAGAGGATGCCGTATCCACAGTGTCCTAGTACTTATCGTTACTGTACTGATGCACAACATTACAGGATGTTGTATCCACAGTGTCCTAGTACTTACCACTACTGTACTGATGCACAACATTAGAGGATGTTGTATCCACAGTGTCCTAGTACTTACCATTACTGTACTGATGCACAACATCAGAGGATGCCATATCCACAGTGTCCTAGTACTTACCATTACTGTAGTGATACATAACATTACAGGATGTTGTATCCACAGTGTCCTAGTACTTACCATTACTGTACTGATGCACAACATCAGAGGATGCCATATCCACAGTGTCCTAGTACTTACCATTACTGCACTGATGCACAACACTAGAGGATGCCATATCCACAGTGTTGTAGTACTTAACATCACTGTACTGATGCACAACATTACAGGATGTTGTATCCACAGTGTCCTAGTACTTACCACTACTGTACTGATGCACAACATTAGAGGATGTTGTATCCACAGTGTCCTAGTACTTACCATTACTGTACTGATGCACAACATCAGAGGATGCCATATCCACAGTGTCCTAGTACTTACCATTACTGTAGTGATACACAACATTACAGGATGTTGTATCCACAGTGTCCTAGTACTTACCATTACTGTACTGATGCACAACATCAGAGGATGCCATATCCACAGTGTCCTAGTACTTACCATTACTGTACTGATGCACAACATCAGAGGATGCCATATCCACAGTGTCCTAGTACTTACCATTACTGTACTGATACACAACATTACAGGATGTTGTATCCACAGTGTCCTAGTACTTACCATTACTGTACTGATGCACAACATCAGAGGATGCCATATCCACAGTGTCCTAGTACTTACCATTACTGTACTGATACACAACATTACAGGATGTTGTATCCACAGTGTCCTAGTACTTATCATTACTGTACTGATGCACAACATTAGAGGATGCCATATCCACAGTGTCCTAGTACTTACCATTACTGTAGTAATACACAACATTACAGGATGTTGTATCCACAGTGTCCTAGTACTTACCATTACTGTACTGATGCACAACATCAGAGGATACCATATCCACAGTGTCCTAGTACTTACCATTACTGTAGTGATACACAACATTACAGGATGTTGTATCCACAGTGTCCTAGTACTTACCATTACTGTACTGATACACAACATTACAGGATGTTGTATCCACAGTGTCCTAGTACTTACATTACTGTACTGATGCACAACATTAGAGGATGCCGTATCCACAGTGTTGTAGTACTTACCACTACTGTACTGATGCACAACATTACAATATGTTGTATCCACAGTGTCCTAGTACTTACCATTACTGTACAGATGCACAACATTAGAGGATGCCGTATCCACAGTGTCCTAGTACTTACCACTACTGTACTGATGCACAACATTAGAGGATGCCGTATCCACAGTGTCCTAGTACTTACCATTACTGTACTGATGCACAACATTAGAGGATGCCATATCCACAGTGTCCTAGTACTTACCGTTACTGTACTGATGCACAACATTAGAGGATGTTGTACCCACAGTGTCATAGTACATACCATTACTGTATTGATGCACAACATTAGAGGATGTTGTATCCACAGTGTCATAGTACTTACTATTATTGTACTGATGCACAACATTAGAGGCTGTTGTATTCATAGTGTCCTAGTATTTACCATTACTGTACCGATGCACATTAGAGGGTGTTGTATCCACAGTGTCCTAGTACCTACAGTTACTGTACTGATGCACAACATTAGAGGATGTTGTATCCACAGGATCCTTGGTACTTACCATTACTATACTGATGTGGAGAGTAGAATACTTGGGTTTAATACTGCAGTGATTCAGTTTTCTAATTACATGTGTTCAGTATCCGTGTGATAACCGTATGGTAGTACCTAAGTTATAGCACTCCAATGTGAACTGTGCAACTAATATAGCTTTCTTTTTTTTTCAAAACAAGTTTATTGTTTAACATATAAGAGAAATATCATAACAATTTTATACAAATAATTAAAAATAGGTATTATTATAATATTCAACAAAACAACTAAAGTATTTACAAAGACATCCACTACAATCAGATCAATTAATTAAACTAAAATACTGTGCTATTGAAATTAGAATTTTTTTAACAAATTTTGTAAATTATCCCATACAATAAAATGTGATGTTTTTCTAGTTGTTCTCATTCTAATTGTGCTTATTTCCATATGACACATTATATTCATAACATTTTTAAATTCATTGAACGAAGGAGGTGTATCTGAAATCCAATTTCTAGTTATTATTTTCCTAGCCACTGCTAGGATAGACCATAACAAGGGAAGCTTAATCTTTTAACACATTGAGGTAAAGGTGTGTTGAATAATATAAGAGACTTAGAAATAATGAAATTATCTGTAAAAGAAACTGCAAAATTCATTAATTGACTTCCAGTATTCTTTCAACTTCATACAGTCATAAAACATATGAGCCCAGTCAGCATTAATTTCTACATTACATCTCTTACATAGATTATCTTTATTATTAATTTTATTCATCATCAAAGGTGTATAAAAGATCTATGTAAAAAATTCCATGTATAAAGTCTCCAGACAATGGAAGATGTAGTTCTATAAGCAGATTCCAATATATATTGTTTATCTTGTTGAGTTGGTGGGTCCCCATTAATAGAGGTGAAATAATTCAAGTATGAATCTACATTGTAAAAAGTTTCTTGTCTGATAATTTTATGTATATATGAAAGTTTACCTTTATCAGAAACTTTATGCTGTAAAATTATTATCAAGTAATCAATCAGTTTTGGAATAGATTCTTTAACTGTTATAGACATTAGATCTATTCTATCAATGAGATGTTTTCTAAAGATCTGAACCTCTAACCAGCAAGTTTCTCTTAGATCAAATTCTTGTTTTAAGAAATCTAGATTTTTAACTTTATTATCAGATATCAGCTGATACCAGTACTTTAGATTATTATCTATAGCTAAATGAGCTCCTTCAGAAGTAGATGACATAAGCATACCCTGAGTAGAAATTATAGGGAATACAATAAAATTGCATTCCCTATACTTAGGGTGCATGAATATAAAGTTACGATAACTAATAATAATATTTAATGGGTAACAGACCATATGTTTAGGTGTAATAGGTGAAGTACAAAATTCCTTTAGCAACCACAACATGGAGTTATTTATAATCATATTTTTATGTGTTAAGGAGATTTTCATGAAGTGCATACTAATTAGCTCCCAATAATCTTTCCATTTTGCGACATATGACCAATCTATTAATAAAGTAATAACTTTTATAATAGAAGAGATAATATATAAATTAAAGTCTGGAAAAGAAATACCCCCTTGAGACCAGCTATTAGTATGTTTCTTTAATGCAATCCTAGGTCTGTTAGGTGCCCATAAGAAATTTAACATTAGTGTATTCAGTTTCTTGATAGTTATTTTTGTAGGTGAAAGTATTATTGATTGTATTAAGTATAAAATCTTGGGGAATATTATCATTTTAATAATTGTAAGTCTCTCCTCCATAGTAAAAACATATTATTCCAGGTATTAAAAGATTTTCTATATTAAGAAAACAGGTATTATAGTTATTATATATAATAGATTTAATATCTTTAGATAGTATTATACCTAAATAAGTTATCTGACCTGAGTTGGGTACATATTTAGTAAAATCACTAATGAGAGTATTTTTTCGTGTATATATAGGTAGTATTTTAGTTTTTCTTCATTGAATATTAAACCAGAAATACTTTTAAAATTCATCATTTTATCAAATAAAGACTGCATAGAAGAATTAGATCCTGCTGATGTAATTAGAACATCATCTGCAAAAGTTGAATTTTTGATGTTGTATTTTCTTCTATTTCAAAACCCTCTATGTCAGTACTGTTTCTAATCAAATTAGCCCAAGGCTCCATTACTAAAGTGAATAATAGTGGAGAAAGTGGACATCCTTGCTTTGTACCTTTAAGAATGGGTATTTTTGTGAAACATATGTTCCTACCTTAATATAAGCCAGCATTCCTTTGTATAAATGCTCAATTAAATTTACAAATGCATCAGAAATTTGTGCATTGCAGTAAGGTAAACAGATAGTCCCAACTTACTGAATCAAATGCTGAACCTATATCAAGACTAATAAGTGTTAAATCTTTCTTTTTCCTATTTGCAAAATCAATTAATGTTAAAGTTCTTCTTATATTATCAAAAGTATTTCTATTTACAATGAAGCCCGCCTGATCTATGTCTATAATGCCAGGGATAATTGTCTTCAATCTATCAGCAAAATACTCATAAACATTTTATAATCAACATTAAGTAATGAGATGGGTCGATATGAAGAACATCTAGTTGGATCTTTATTAGGTTTTAAAATTGGTGAAATAAATGTATATTGGCAAGATGGGGGGGGTTATTAACTCAGTTTGGGCCAGAATAAAAACCTTATGTATTAATGAATATGTAGTTTTAGAAAGGATTTTATATATCTCTGGTATAATACCATCATTACCCGGTGCTTTGTTTGATTTAAGCTTATTTATTTGTGTAATAACTTCTGTATATGAAATACTCTTGTCCAATAGTTTAATCTGTTGTTTATTAAGCTTTTATTCATGTTTGTGGTTATAAACTCCTTTATTTTATCTTTAGGTTCCATGTTAATGTTGTTATGGTTAATCTTGTGAAAGTGATTTCTAAATTCATCCAGTATTTCTGGTATACTAGAAACATTCTTCTTTTCCTTAGAGAAAAGATTTCTTTGATATGGTTTTGTTTATTCAATCTTTTGTTTTATTTTTAAGTCTATGTAAGTATTTGGGGCTTATTGAATAAGACAAAAACTTGTATTTCTCTAAAGTTATTTTAACTTTATGAGTTAAAATTTCTTTGTATTTCTCATTTAGTTTGTTTATTTCTTCAATAACTTTCTTGTCCATAATATTTTCTTTATTATTATGTTTATAAGAGTCTAGTTTACTTTGAATATCTAACAATTCCTTATCCCAAGATTTCCTTTTGTTATTATACCATCTGATACTTTGTCCATATAGATATGATTTTAAGGCATCCCAAACATAGACAATGGAGACTTCAGGAGTATTATTTATGTCTAGAAAATGTTGTACTTCTGAAAGTATATATTCTTTATATTCTTTTAGCTGAGTTAAGTATGCTGGTATCCTTTTGATCTGAACATTATGAGTATTTTTTATCATGAATTCAAAAACAATTGAGTTATGATCAGATATAGGACATGAAATGATTTTGGAATTAATTAAATCTGTTACCATCTGGTTAGAAATAAAGACCCTATCTATTTTTGAATAAGTTTTGTATCTGTTAGAAAAAGGTGTATGGTAATGATTTTGACTCTATCTGATTATTAATATCATTCAAACGATAAGAATTAGCAAAATCATTTAAATGTTTTGCATTAGATGTAATTCTTCTTTTCTTTATAGTGGTAGTATCACTTTCATGTAGTATACAATTAAAATCACCAGCTAAAATAATATCCCCTACAGAGAATGATATGATCTTATCAATATGATGTTTCACTGTATTAATACCAATTCCAGGTATCCAATATACATTAATTAAAGTGTAAGTCTTCCCATTAATTTGTATTGTAACCATACAAAACATTCCTTTGTCATCCTGATAAGACTTAATGGTTTTAGGAATGGGCATACTTTTATTCCATAAAATAGCCACTCCTCTTTTTTCTGAGTGTGCTCTGAACTAACCAATACTGTATACTTATTAGTGGCTAGTTTATCAATATCTTTTTCAAGAGATGGGTTTCTTGCAGGAAGACTAGATTGGCCTTGTGTAGATTAATGTATCTTATTAGGCTTGCCCTTTTACACGGATTATTCAATCCATTAATGTTTAAAGAAATTCCTTTTAAAGATGTCATTTGGCATTTTAAAACTCAAGAATCTTATGATCGAAATAACAAATAATAAGATAAATAATGTTACATCTCCTCTTTAGGTGTACCTTTAAATATAGCTGTATTTATTAAATCTCTTATGGGATTTTGTATAGGATTCAATTTTGTTTGTAGTGACAATGAGTGTACAAAATATATTGTGGATGTCAAAACTATATACATATAACAATGAACAAGTGAAAATAATGTAAGGATTAAACTGACTCCAACTTAGAGCAGTATTTACTACTCAAGTTAACCCCCTACCCTAAGCAGCAGTACCTCAGCTACCACCTTATCAATTTAATACTAGTTATATTTAACTGAGGTTAACAGTTTTCAATTCAATTATCTATCAAGACAAAACTACACATTTGGTAAAACAGCATCATATAAACTAAAATAAACTTTTTTTTTTTTTTTTTTTTTTAAAACTGTTCATACTATTATATAGATCTATGTAATATATAACACTTGTATTCTAATAGCATTCAAATAATCTTAATGTTAGAAATCAAGAGGAGAGAAAAAATTATGTTCTAACATTCATTTAAATCAAAAACTTTGGCTAATATGATTCAGACATTACATGCATTAAGATGCATCTATTTTCTGTCATGTGAATTCTATCAACAGCTTCCAAAAAAATCTTGAATTGTTTGTATATGAGCATTTACTTAAACTCATTATTGTCAATAGAGTAAAATATTGTATTCATAAAAATTATTATAAATCATATTGCATAGTTATGCAGATTCTCAGAAACACCTGCTTATTACCTAAAAAAAAATGACATCACACACATAAACACAGACACACACACATACATATACACACACACATATACACACACACACACACATACCCACGCACACACACACACACACACACACACACACACACACACATACATATACACATACACATATATACATACATACACACACACACACACACACACACACACACACACACACACACACACACACACATATATATATATATATCTGATCTCACTGAGTTGTGTCTTTGTAGAGCACTATCCTACTTGCTGTCCCTAGAATAAATCTGTCTGCTTTATACAAAATAATGCACAGCAAACACATATTAGTAACCAGATTTTACAATCATGCTAACCTACTGCTTTAAAATATATCACATGACATTTCTTCCAGAATAGAGTTATAAGATTATTTATGCTTGTCAATCAGATGAATTAAATGAGTTATAGTAAAGTATATGTTTGGGACACAAGTTTTAACACAGATTATTATGCTACTGTTAAGTAGATTTTCAAAACATTTAAATAAATGTTTCATTTTCTCTGCCTTCTAAAATAAGATATTTACTTGCTACAAGAAACTACATCATCTAAACTCATCATAACTGACACATTTTATGAATAGAGTATTTTCCTGAATCTGTGGTGTGTCAGTGTGATAACCTTGTCAATGTTTATACTAACTGCTTTCAGTTTCTCTGTGAAAATTCTGTGAGTGAAGCTTCTGAGGAAACTCATGGACACTGTGCATGAGACAGCCCACATCCCAGATTGTCTCCTTAACATTTTGGCGGAAACTTATTAAAACTTGTGGCAAACATTCATTTTGTCAATAGAGTAAAATATTGTATTCATAGAAATTATTATAAATCATATTGGATAGTTATGCAGATTCTCAGAAAAAAAGCCATCACACTCACACACACACACACACACACACACACACATACACACACACACACACACACACACACATATATATATATATATATATATATATATATATATATATATATATGATCTCACTGAGTTGTGTCTTTGTAGAGCACTATCCTACTTGCTGTCCCTAGAATAAATCTGTCTGCTTTATACAAAATAATGCACAGCAAACACATATTGGTAACCAGATTTTACAATCATGCTAACCTACTGCTTTAAAATATATCACATGACATTTCTTCCAGAATAGAGTTATAAGATTATTTATGTTTGTCAAGCAGATGAATTAAATGAGTTATAGTAAAGTATATGTTTGGAACACAAATTTTTAACACAGATTATTATGCTGCTGTTAAGTAGATTTTCAAAAACATTTAAATAAATGTTTCATTTTTATGCCTTCTAAAATAAGACATTTACTTACTACAAGAAACTACATCATTTAAACTCATTAAAACTGACATATTTCATGAACAGAGTATTTTTCCTGAATCTGTGGTGTGTCAGTGTGATAACCTTGTCAATGTTTATACTAACTGCTTTCAGTTTCTCTGTGAGAATTCTGTGATTTGAAGATTCTGAGGTAACTCAAGGACATTGTGCATAAGACAGCCCACATCCCAGATTGTCTCTCTTAACATTTTGGCGGAAACTTATTAAAACTAGTGACAAACATTCATTTAGCAGTGTAAATGCATCTAAACATGACAGAACCTCCACAATGTATTCCACAGATCATCACAGCCTCTATGCAAGTGAAATTAAACTCAAAATTACCAACAAGCAATAAAACTCAGCATTCTTCTCCCAACTCAATTTTCATACAAATCCTATTATTCACTGTGCCCACACAGTCAAAAGCATTTCTATATATTAATAAAGAAAAGAAAAAGAGAGTAGAAAATAAAAGGGAGTGAGGCAAAAATAAAAAAATGTAAGAGAAAGCTGTAAGAAGTATATACAATGGAATGTTACTTACTGTTTATATTAATAGAGTTAAAAATAAAACATATTATTTACTCTTATTTAGTTCTGATTATTATTAGTTAAAGCATGACAGATTATTTACAAACAAGCATAAGCAGTATAATCAATAAAGTATAATTAGAAATAGCATTTGAAGAACTTATAAACTTTTACAAGAAATAAATATGTTATTATTCTATTAATGATATTTTCATTACTGTTCTCTCCTGCCCTCCCCACCCTTTACCCACTACATAATCTAAATAGAATGTCATTGTTTAAACAAAGAAAATAATAAAGAAGAAGGAAAAAAAGATAAAGATAAAAAAATGTATCAAATTACTAACCTTACTTTTTCAGAAAGAAAACAAATCGAGTCACAGCCTGCCATTAAATCCTCAGGCATTTTGACTGGTTATGAAACAAAACATTTCTTTGCACATAGAGAATAACTTTGATTAAATCTTTTCCAAAATATTTGTGGCTTTCTGGAAATGCAGGAACTATATTCAAAAGATTAATAATGAACTAAAATGATGAGAGAGAAAAAACATATAACAAATCATTTGTTTTTAGTCTCTTCTTCTTCTCTGAAGTCTTCCAGGAAGCTTCAGTTGCCAATCTCTTTAATGAAGAACTAGCCCATTCCATTTCTTCTATTTTATCCAAAATCCTTTTTTCTTTGACAAACAGTAAAGCAGAGTCTAAATCATCAAAGACCTTAGGACCATCAGGAAGGAAGATTTTAAGCTTGGCAGGAAACAGAAGGTATGTTTTAAACTGTGCTTTTTAAGCTCCCTTATTAGTGGCAGAAAAACTTTTCTTTTAGCAATTACCATGGAAGAATAGTCATTGTCAAAACGCACAGTTGTCTCATTAAACTTAACAGGAGCTTTAGCCCAAGCAGATTTAAGAACCATCTCTTTATCAAAGATGATAGAAATCTAACTATAACTGATCTAGGATAGTTTTTGTTAGAGTTAGTATTAGCTATAAATCTATGTGCTCTTTCGATACCAAAGAGAATGCTTCTGGTAAATCTAAAGTTTTAGGGAGCCATGTTGTTTAAAAAGAAGTAATATTGTTACCTTCAATATTTTCTGGCAGTCCAAAATCCTAATGTTATTAAGCCTAGATCTATTTTCCAGGTCATCCAGCTTTGTTTGTAAATGTGTATTTTGTTTCAGCAGAAACTCAATGTTGATTTCCTCTTCTTGTATTTTATTTTCCATGTCATTCACAGCTTCTTCTATGCCTGTCATCTGGATCTTCTGTTGTTGCAGGTCCATATGTAACAAGTCTATTTGTTTTGTAGTTTTTCTATGAAAGTGTCTATTTTAGTATCCATTTTATCCATCTTAGCAGTAAGTTTCTGGACTATAATTATCAGAGACTGAATTTCTTTCTTGATGCTGGAGTCTTGAGAATTTGTCTTACTGGAACTCATTTCAGACTGATAAACTGACAAGAAAATTTCCAAAGTAATTTCTGACAGGAATATTATTAAGATTTCCTTTCTTTTTTAGATATAGTTCAAGAACTATATAAAACAAACATATTTAGAAAGAAAATTACTTCAAGAATTAATTTTTTAAGTAATTAATTCCTGTCAATGTAATGAAATTGGTGGAGCTGAAGAAATCTGCTGCTATCCTGTGTTCATCCTTCCTAATATAGTTTTCTAATATTACTATGATACATGTCAAGATATTATGCTATGTTGTATTATACTTACTGCCATGCTTTGGTCAAGAAGGCACAGCCCAAATTAATACATACAGAGTCTAAGCACATGCATTCCAGACAAACTCACACCCTATTATGGATTGCTGCTATTATACAATAATATTATACCTTAGGAATAAACTATATAATGCCATTAAATGTTATTCTTATATTATTTTCATTAATTTAGTAATTTAAAAGTCTCTGTTGCTAGAAACACATTTGATTTGGACAATATGATAGATATACGGTATCAATCCCTAAATTCATGTTTTGCAGCATGTTTGTAACTAGTGTTCATTAGGTCTGCCTGAGCATCTGAAGAATGTGCAAGTTAGGTGATTCAAGTCTTTTGTTTTTTCCCGGTTAGGGGTCGCAACAGGTGATTCAAGTGAGGGTATGAATTTAGTTAAGAAAGAAAATGCCTGCATAATTGCATAAAGACATTCATTATTTACATGGGAATTGATGCAGCTGCCTTTTTATGATTTGTAGAGAGCTCTTCTATGAACAGTTTTATTTTTTAGCAATAACCCATGACTGGGTGTGATATCACAGGATTAACCCATGGTTAACATGGTTTAATCACAACAGTGACATCCGAGTGATTAAACAATGACAACTGTGGGTTAATCCTGTGATACCCACATCCAGTCATTGGTTATTGCTATTATACAATGATCTTATTTAAGAAAGAAATTGCTTACTTTTTTAAATAATGTCATTGTATAATGGCACTGTAGTGTTCTTCTCCATTCTTCATGTTTGCTGATGTATTGCACATGTGTATCAGAGTTACATTCCCATGGTTGCAGAGTATGTCAGTTCAGTGCAGGAGAAGCAACAGAGAAAAGAGAATCTCCATTGCTGTTACCATGTATTTTTTCTTGTTGAATGCAAAAAACCTGGACCCAGCCCCACATAATGGGAGGAGAAAGGTCCAAAAATAAGGACAAGTTTTAAATATTGCTGTTATAAACTTAGAAAGTTCCTGGAATAAGTTTTGTATTAGTGTACATTTTGGAAAGGATATGAAGCCAGAACTTTGAAATGTCTGTCTTTATTTAATAACTTCAATCCCCAGTGGCTTGTAAGAAAAAAAATCATTTTTATGAGGTACAGACCTAGAATATGAGGCAAAAATTTGGACATTCTTTGAAAATCCAAAAAATTGGGAGGTACAAGTGTCTGTCAGGATTTTAGGAGAGACAAGAAAGGCAAGGAAAATCAGGTACATTTCTGTTCCTTGAGTTTTGCAGAATGCACCTGATTTTTCTTGTATTTTGTTCTCTCCTCTAAGCATATTCCAATAGAGAAGTCTGGCCATTCAATGGCACTTCAGCAGCTGGACTTTTTTCTTTTGGTATATATTCAATTTACAAAGGGCATGCTGGTTGAACTGTCCAATCAGAGTGCATGTATTTGAATAACAATGAGCTGTTATTGTATAATCATGTGTAATAGTTCTGTAATTTAGTACATTAATTGCAAATAATAATATTCATAACAATAATCTGCTAACCATAAAAAGAAGCATCCTAGCCTACAAAAAATATAGATAATTTACTTTAGAAAAGATTGCTTCTGTTTAAAGTTTGGTAGTGTGTAAAATATATTCTACTAAATGGAGTGGAGAAAGAAGTCCTAGGGTGAAATTTAGATTAGAAAATCAACTAAAAGTGAGTCTGCACTGAAAAATGAACTGTCCTGACATTTTTTGAATCATAGCAGTTTTTGGTTGCACTGAGCTGCAGTTTCCCCTTTCATATTAGTGCAAGTTTTTCTAAATTCCATCATTAAAAGTTACTATTTATCTGGAAGATATTTAGAACAGTGGCAGAGATCTGTGCTGCACAAAACATTTAATCTCCATTGGCTACATGTGGCAGTTATCTTGTTGTCTCATGATAGTGGTTGCCATGAAGCACTAGAAGCGCAATGTTTTCGATTTGCATTTAATTCTGTGACCAAGCCCATGCTTCTCTTTTATGTTAGACTCTGTACATTTGCTATGCTGCAAGATCTCCAATTTATTTATAAAGGGAGTTTAAGATTATGGCATAACCTAACCTTTCCAGCATTAGTTACCCTGCAGTGGGCCTCTGCATTTTGACTTGTACCTCACTTTTTATGCTCTGTTAGATATATGCTGATTTGTTAATAACATCAGTGTCACATTTGAAGTAGAAAGTATATGAGGTCACACATGTTTGGCTTATATCAGACATATTACATGCAATGGCTACAATGCCTCATAACTGATTAGTTTTGCTTGTGGTTGTGAATATGCTTGGCTTGTAGGTGGTGAGTGAGCATATTTTTCCTTCATTTGGAAACTGACTGGGATATCTTATATATGGTAATAAATATGCATGTTCTTAAGTCATATAAAAGCTCGAACTGTTGAGCTGTGAACAAACATGGTTTTACTCTTTTTTTATTTCATTAATTTTATTTGTAACATTTTATACTAAATGTAAATTACACATACTCTTTTGGCAGCAAGGACTTTGATTTTTTTCCTCATTTGATTGTTTTTAAGTGAATTGGCAATATAGTAACTTTTAATTTTTATGTAACAATAGTCATTTTTTTTACTTTGTAGGCAGCTATTACTCTTTCTTCCATGGGTTGTGGTGAAATATATTTATGGGCAAAAGACTTCAGTAGCTAATCAGTACCTGATTATGTCCTTAGTCATTGTAAAATCACACACATAAATTAAACTGACAACATCAAATACACTGGCTAAGTACTGAACACATTTATTGTGGGACACTATACATATATACTGCTGAACTATTAATGATGGTTATGTGTCATAACTGTGAGACCATAATTATTGATCATAATTACGAAGCTGAAGTAGCGAATGGAGGAGGGGACTTATTCTTGGTCTGAGATTTCTGTATCTTGGAGGACTCCCACAACTCCAAGGTGCAGTAACATAACATCAGTTAGCATATATAGTTAGAAGGGATGTGGGGTTGTGGGGAACTCTCCAGAAAAATGTTTTAATTAACTACTCAGAATTCTAGAATTCACTGTATTGGAACTGGAGTAAGACTTTATTTTTTTATAGTACTGGGGCTCATAATAGCAGGTGAGATGACAGGGTCCAGTGAGGGCTGCTGCATTTATACAGTATAGTTCATCTCATTTTACTATAAGGGAAGCATACTGTGTGAAACTACAAATCACTCTGAGAAAGTTTCATTGCAGTACAGCACAGTTGTTTTACCATGTGATACAATTCAGTAGTGTTATGGAAATGACAGCACAGCAGGCATATATTTCACACTGCTACTGATGGCCATAAATGACTGAAGCATTCTTGCATGGTGGCATTACATTTCTTTGGGAAATGCGTTTAAAAATAACACCTTAGACTGGCCACTAAGAATTCTAAAGGAGTACATTAATGCACTGAGTGCATTCACTGAAAGTTTATATACTGGCAGGAAAACATTTTTAAAGTGTGTCTTTTTTCCCTTTCTGAAGTGTAACTGACAGAAATACTGCATCATTTCTAAATGTAGATATGCTACATGTAAAATGAAAGAATCAGCTTGTTAGTCCTCAAAATCAAGCTCTGCTCCTAACTAAACATACAAATCTAAACAAATGGAATATATGCTACTAAACTGGAGCAGTCTTATCAAATATGTTCATTGGTTTTATATTTCCAATTCAAAGTACACGTTTTCAATACAGGAAACAATTGTGCAGAGGGACCCTAACTCCTAAACATCAGCACCACCCTGCCTACCTGGTAACAAGGGGGGGGGGTGTAGTGCATCCTATGTACAAGCAACAGTACTCGACTATGTCTGGAAAACTCCCTTCATCAGGAACTTCCGGCTTGGCTAAACTAGTCTTTAATGGTGTTGCAGTTGACAGCTGCGAGAAGAAGAAAATTATTTATATTTCAGGTTGTGGACAGACATTTTTATAAACACTGCAGTTATGCAGTAGGAGGTGTGAAGCCTTTCATATGGATAATGTAATGTACCAATTGTACTTCGACTATTACATTAGCATCACCCTATTCATTTTAGCTCATCTCCCCTGAAAGGATGCTATTGACTAAGGGGGACTAACCTGGTCAACAAAGTGTAAACAAAAAAACTACAAAAATAACAAAAAAGGAAGGTGGTAAATATCAAGCAGAACAGTTTAACAGTTATTAAACAAAAAAGCCAAGCAATCAAAAACAGCTAATCAAATAATGTGTTTGTATGGCAGATGGCATGGAAATTATTACTTTCCCAAGTTCACATTTCATGCTGTTACATACATACTGAGACAAAGTTATAATCGTTTACATTTCCTGCTGTTATACACATGCATACTGAGATAAATATAAAGCTCCGGTTGTAATTACAGTGTCGCACCATGTTCAGCTAAAGGATCACCTCCTCCTGTTGCATAATAACAGTACATATGTTCTCTCTGTCATATTCAAACTCAAATAGACATTGAATATACTGGTCTGCATGACACAGAAGCCTTTGATAAAGCAGTACTCCTCACCCAGACTAGGTAGAGACTGCATCTTCTCATCTCCTCCTTTCTAGTCCGCCTTAAAAAACCTTTGAGCACTACAGCAAAAGGCAGCAGGATTCGCACACATTTCATTTCCAAAGGAGAATTCTGAATAGAATAGAACTGTCCGACTTCCCATATGCAAAATAGCACTTACATAGCTGTTGATACGTGTCCATAAGTTTCTCATCCAGACTCTTTTACCTTATTTTAGTAATTTAAGTTTTTCATTCTGCTACTTTCCCTTAACAAACCTAGTTCTATTGCAACATTTCTTAGCACTCATAAAACAATGGCTGAATAAGATTAATCTTTTCTGCAGATCACTTACCTGTTTAAGAGATAAACTCATAGACAAACATTTTCTATACTAGAAATTGTATCTCCTTATGGGACTTTAGGAAAAGGTTACAGAGCGGTTATGTTCCCATTCACTGTAACATGATTTGTAGTAGCTGATAATACATGACGTTTGAAAGCTGTATGACTGGGACAACCTACTTACTAAGCTTTACATTCACTCTTAACAGCAAATGACTTCATCAGCCAGGATCAAGATGATCAGAATTGGAATTCTGTTTAACAGGTGCATAACTTATTCTGTAAAAGTCAAGCATTTAGTGAGGCAGGTTGAAGCAAACAACAAGCTACTTTTGCTTAAGATGATCCAAAGAGATCCCATGAAGTTTAATTTGTGCATACTCTGTGATGCATCTGATGTATGAACATCAGAAACAGAGAATCAGCAAGTAGTTTAATATGGGGTTATGAAGCTGAATGCAAGTTTTAGTTTGGTCACGACCATCTAATGGACAGTCTTTTTGCTATTGTGTAATCCCCAAAGCAGACAAAATGGAGGGTGCTTGGGTCATCCAGATCTTAATAATTCCCCTGATCTGAATCAGGTTACAATGCAGCATTCACACTTTTGTGTAACTGACAAAGTGCACATTATATGCATACCAGGTAAACTCTTACATTTTTCACAATAATGACTGGATTGTTTAAATGTGCAAAAGTCTGTTTCCTAGATCCATTGGTAAAGGGCACTGGAGGGCCAGTCATTCTTCAAAGCACATGATTTGAATGACCTGTTTCTCTTTTGTGAAATATACTCTTGGACACTGAAAAAACAAAGAGTGGAGAAACTGATGACCTTATCCTACAGATGGTCCATTGCTAGCACTGTCCTGAAAGGTGAGAGATAGAACAATTTCCAGGTGCCTTTGCTAGCTCTGCTGTTGTTACTGACATTAGAATTGCTAGTACCAATATTTTCTCTAGACTAGAATTACCACTGCTGTGTCCAGTCATAAATCATTGCAGCACATACTGTCATTTTCTGAGATGATAAAAAGTAGCTGGGGAATTCTCAAGGAGATTTATATGGCACTTAACACTACCAGTTTATCTAAATCAGTCAATGCTTACATAGAGAAGATTATACTTCTCACTGGCAAAAAAAAAAAAAAAAATGCCAGTATAACAATCCCTACAATAGACTGCTATGAATACCATAGATCACATTTGCTTCTCACTTCTAAGTATATATTCTGAGGCAAAGGTTTTATTGTTGTTAGGGCAATAGTCAGTAGCTAAAGCACAATATGTTTGCCTGGTAGAGTGACAGACATTTTTCAAAAGGAGATGTCCTCACTTCAGACACACTTATTGTCCTAAATTTATAAAAATCTCATTAAAAGAATGCAATGCCATGCTATACTTCCATTGAATGTGATGAGGATTTCATAGGATTTACAGGATTCTGAGAAGTTTCAAGGATAGTTTAGTCTAATGCTCATGTAAGTCACCCTTAGGCTTTACCTTCTTTCTAAGTTGGGAGGTGCTAGTTACAAGGAAGGAAGGAAGTACTAGCCAGTCCTTGGATGAATTTGACAGCACCCATACATCCTCAGGCTTTACCTCCTGTCTCAGTGGGGAGGTGCTAGTTACAAGGAGGGAGGTACCAGTCAGTCATGGGATGAATTTGACAGCACCCATCCATCCTCAGGCCTTACCTCCTGTTGCAGTGGGGAGGTGCTAGTTACAAGAAAGGAGGTACCAGTCAGTCATGGGATTAATTTGATGGCACCTATACACCCTTAGGCCTTACCTCTTTTCTCAATGGGGAGTTGTTAGTTAGTCCCATGATAAATTTGAAAACATACATCTAGTCACCCAGGAGTAATTTGACCAAAAAAATACAGAATCACATTGTTTAACCTACAGACACTGTTTATACCAGAGAAGGGTGATGTGCTGGATGATGGAGCTGTCTCAATACTGCATTCTGATTATCTGCTGATGAAGGTTCAAGTCTTTCTGTGATATAGGAAGTCACGAGTCACTATATCTCTAATGGTGCAGTAAGTCAGGTACATATCACTTCTCAGAAGTCTATCAGACAGAATACAGGGATAAGGCTTTCAGTCTCTCCAGTTTCCCAAGGTTTCCAAAGATCAGATATCTTTTTTTTTTTTTTTGTGCTCAGTATCTGTGAGGATTCTTGAGTTTGTTACAATATTATGTGAGATACCTACTGAATGAAGCACTGTACTCTACAATGGCTTTGAATATAGGGGGGTATTAGGTCAATAACATCTTTGGGTCAAGAAAAAATACTTTTGCTACTAATTGTGCTAGGCCGAAGGAATTCTTGGCAACAGCTGCCATGAGATGAACAAAGGAAATAGAACTATAGACCCAATGTAGAGACATTGAATTGGGGGGGGGGTAGTTATTCAGACAGGAAATGTCACAGGTTTATGATCTCATGTAATTGTAGAAGGAGAGAATAGAGGAACAGAACAGGCAGAGGTGATATTAGAAAGGATAATATCCAGAATAATTTGGTCTCTGGTGAGTTTGCTAAGTTTTTGGCCCAGGGAATTCCTTTTTATGAAATCCAAAAATCTCTGTATGTACCCTACGTTGGAGGCATAGATGCTGTAGTCTATAGATGGGTAGTTGAAGTCACCTAGGATCATGGAGTTATTGCTTTTAGGAATTTCTTCTAAAACTTCTAGGAATCTAGAATAATTGGCCTGAGACATGAAGGGGTTCTGTAAACATGCTAATAAGCTGGTAACATATCTTGTCCACTACTGAAGTTCTAGGAGTTTGGTTTGTGGACCTCTGGGTCCTAGACAAATATGGAAATGCCTTTACAGTATCCGCCAATCCTAAAGGTATGTTAAGCACAGACTCTAGGTATGAGGAAGTGCTTTCTTTGCATTTAAACAAAGTCACTTTAACTACGTACACATGAACGTGTTTCAGATGTAGGAGCTCCTCAAGATCAGGCAGCTTGTTACTGAGGTTCTTCTCATTTGAGAAGAGCCACCTTAATGTGATCCAAATTATGACTTTTAGAATTTGATTAGTTGGAATGTCCATTAGAGGGACTCTGCTTTATAGATGTGGGGAGTGGGGCAGCAAGAGCTTTTGCCATTATATGAAAACCCTTGAATGAGAGATGCTGGTCATCCAATTGAAAACAAGCTGGATTATTTATTTATCAGAAGATGAAGGGGAAATCATATGTTATATCAGTGACTAGATTTTCCAAATGTTTTTAACTAAAATGGGTGTGGTAACACCATGCAACATTTTCTAGTAAATACAGAGATTAGAGATCAGAGTACAATGAACGCATATTTTTCTCTAAACAATACTTGGGAGGAATGCAATCCTTATAATTTCTGCAACTTATTCTAATTGACTCCAAGGTTAATATTACTAGTCTAGGAAAATAATGAAATTATATCCAAAAAACAAGTGCTTACCTTCTTCCTTTTATCGGTGGCTCCAGAACAACAAAACAGCATTTATAAAATATGGTACTTGAATTGACTTGAGCAGTAAATATTCAAAGAAGCTACGTATTACACTGGAAAGATTTTAACAACTTGAAATTGCTGCTGAGTCAGGATCTCAACTACTCATCACTGCATGAGTCGCAATGCAGCAGTATCAGATAAGAAGGAATGTAAGCTCCAGGGGCGGCCCTTGCTATTGGACTGCAGGACTGCAGCCCCTCCCTCCAGCTGTAAAAGAATGAAGAAGAAAGAAAATATAAAAAAAGAAAATAAAAACATATGGACAAAAATTGCGGACCTCGTGCATGTGCACTTGTAGCATTTTCGACAGCCAGACTGCTGCTGAACTAGTCTGGAGCATGCGCAAAGCTCCAGACTGATTCAGCAGCAGTCCGGATTAGAAACACAGCAGTCAAGAGCATCCCAGAAGTCTATGCAGTTAGTTACAACTGCATAGGCTGGAAAGGGATTGGATTGCAATGTCTGCAGGCAGGCCGGCTCTCGCAGGACTTCACCACAAGATCAAGGATGTACTTGGAGCTATACAGCAAGTGACAAGCTCGGGGATGTACTTAGCAATGGAGGACTTCACTTGGAAGACCCTGGACCCTACAGCAATGGAGGACCTCACTTATTTGCCAGAAAAACACAAATTTAATAAAGAACATACCATAAATATGAAGCAAAAAGCCAGATATTCTATGAAAATCTGGAGATTCTGGACAGTTGAGAGGTATGACTTGCCATCTCAGGTAGTTTGGTTTTCTTTCAGAATATCAGTTTGGTACTTTTAAGGTTTAGCCTTCAGAGATTTCTACCTGTGAGGCTTCATCTTTAAAGAATCAAACAAATGGGCAATGATATTTAAACATGTAGCCCTGTGGCAGTCAATATTCAGTGTGAGGACTTGGGACATCTGTAACTGTGATCAGTCATTTCTGAAATGAGTATCTGGAAAATTTTCAAGGGATGCCTAACTATCTGCTATTAAGAGTTCACTATCTCAGTGTGAGGCTTGAAAGTTTAGATGAGACCTAAGTAAAATACTTAAGTTCTTAAAAGCTGAGATAGGTTTTGTGATTTGTTAACATTTTGTGACAAGGACTTTGTTTGACAACTTGTGTATTACAGACAACATAAACATTATCTTGCTGGTGTTAATGTTAAGTCATGTGTTCTCAAGACATTAAAAAATCATAGAGAAGTCCTGTTTCAGGGGGTGATGAATCTTGTTTGTTGGGAGAATATAGCACGAAGACACACACAAAAAATATTTTTATACCGAGTTTGATGACTGAAAGGATGTTGTTAAAATCAGAGACAACAGTTGATTCTTGATATGGTGTGATTCTGTGGCTTTGAAGTGCCAGTTGTAGTGAGATTTAGGAACCAGTTTTCCACATTACCATGACCAGTCTACACTCTACAATGAAGGTGGGAGGCTAGTAAGTATTGTTTTTAACTTGTTTTTATTTTTAACAGATTTATTTTCTTCCTCAACTTTAATTATTAGGCTTCTTCTTTATATAGACCCATGCTTTTCTGTCTTGTCTGGCAGGATAACCCTGTCAGGCAGGTCTTTCTTTTAGGAGAGATTACCTAGGCAGGCAAAGAAGGTGAGAGCTAAGTGTCAGAAAGACATTAGTAAGTGGTGTGTGTGTGTGTGTGTGTGTGTGTGTGTGTGTGTGTGTGTGTGTGTGTGTGTGTGTGTGTGTGTGTGAAATGCCCTAGTTGCTTTATACTGGTGGCTAGAGAAAACACATGGTGGTAGGTAGATAATACCTCAGGCTTAAACCCTGCACCTTGGGTGCAGGTGGCAAGGGCCTGAATTACCTACCCACCACCATTTGTAAAAAGTTTGCAGACTTTTGCCTCATATTTGTTCTGTTATATTCTGTTCCTCATAAAATCTGTGGTTTCTGTATTTTTGTTTCCTTACACAGTCAGTAGTGCAGTGGTAGCATTGTTGTCTGAAAGCTGTAGGTTCTCTGGTTTGATTCTTGTCTGGGGTGCCTTTTGTGTGTAGCCTGCATGTTCTTCAATCTTAAAAAGACATATGTCTGGAGTATTTCTCCCTGGGTCTCTGCTGAAAATTGACGTTTGTTCCAAGTCAGACTTTCCTGGTTAACAAATATTAAATATATAAAAATAACAGGCATTTGAATTTCAGACTTCATATTCTTCAGAAAGTACATGGTAACACAAAACATTTTATTCTACAATTTTCTAAGTTTATAACATGGATATTTGAAATTTGTCCCTATTTTTCGGACTGTATTCCCCCATTATTGGCTTTGTCCACGTGTTTTTTGCTAAGAGTTTGAGAGCTATGGTGAGAACTGAATTCACTGAATATGTTTGGGGGCTGTGTTCCCCCATTATTGGCTTTGTTCTGGTGTTTTGTGCTAAGAGGTTGACAGCTATGGTGAGAACTGAATTCACTAAATGGTAGCCATTTAAGTTTCAGTCTTCCTCTCTTTTGCAAAACAGATGATTTGGCATGTCTATATTATCTTATCGAAGTTTCAGAATATCGAATCTGATATGGTCGACACCATATAATCGAATTCTGAAACATCGAAAGATAAAAAAAACAATGCCTAAAAACAAAAATAAATAAAAACATACCTTTGCAAGCAGGGGGGCAAGCACCGCTGCACCCCCCATGTGGGGGGCTGCACCCCCACACACACACCCTACTTAAATATACCAACTCCGAGACCGCACTACATTGAACTAAACAGAAATCTCCCCTTACTGAGGAGCTGCAGGGGGGAGGCTCCATTCAACCATAATTTTGTGAGGGAGGAAGGGCAGCAAACTCAAAGACAGCCCTGGCTGAACTATACCTCTCAACTGTCCAGAATTTTGCAGAATGAATAGATTTTTGCTTCTTATTTTTGGTTTGTTCCTCATAAAATTTGTGGTTTTCTGGCAAATCATTTGGGAATGAAGTCACTAAATAATGACAGACATGGAGTGTCAGACATCATAATCTTCAGAAAATGCATGCTAAAGCAAGTCCTGTTAATCTATCAACTGTCTTAAGTTTATACAAGAGCAATTTTTAGTACTGTTTGTATGTTCCCCCAATATATTTGGCCTTGTCTAGATTTCCTGCATTAAGAGGTTGAGAGGTACGTGCAGATAAATCACTTTATGAAATTAGGAATATCCAAACCTCTCAACTGTCCCAATTCTGCCTCAAAATGTTGCTCTCCCCTAATAATCTTTCCACAAAATGGCAATTTTGGAAGAAAACGTGGAGGGTTTACAGTTATATATAACTGTAATGATCAGAGTTATAAATTACTTTTATTTCAGAAATGGTTGTCGATTCTCTTATTTTGTCAGCTGCTCAAATTAACAGTACTAATATTAAAAAGGTGTCCCTTCTTTGACAGGTTCCCAGCCGTATTGTGTGGCAATTTTATATTTTTGCATCACATTTTTGGTCCGTTTTTCATAAAATTGTGGTTTTCTGGCAAATTAGTGGCAACTCATTAAAGATTGAAGTTAGAAAATAATGGCAGACATTTGAGTTTCAGATTTCATACCCTTCAGAAAATTCATACAAATACAAGATCTACTGATATTCTAGTATCTTTCTAAGTTTATAAGAGCAATATTTAAAACGTGTCCTTATTTTTGGGCCTGTGTCCCACTTCTCTGTATGGCTTTATCCAGATTTCTTGCTCTGAGGTTGAGAAGTATGAGTGTCAGAGCCATCACCATCAGCCAGAAACTTTCAAATTGTGGCATACTTGTTGCACCCCACTCCCCCATGTAGTGACTCTGGATGTGTCTAAGCAAGGCAAGGAGCAGTTATGCAGTGTAAGTGTGCAGAGTATTCCCCCATCCAAGGTAGACACAAGTATGACAGTGACTTTTCATCTGTCCTTGATTTTGCAGAATGTTCCTTTTTTTGTCATATTTTATACTCTTGATTTATGCTTCTTATTATACAGAAAATGCATGCTGTCGCAGTGCCCTGTGGCTCTGTGTTTAAGTAGCAATGCTTTAATGACTGTCAGGTAAGCTTGTTGGAGATTGTAAGATGCAAGTAAGCTTTAATAAGCATACTGTTAAAGAATTACCAACAGTGAAAGCCTTTTTGTTGTTGCCATGCAGAGAATGTTTACATAACTAGATAACATATAAGCCATAGGTATTGAAATGCATATGACAGTATTTGTAAAAAAGACAGGATTACAGTATTTTCAGAAGCTCATTACGTTTGTTGGAGATTTGCAGCCATCTTTGCAGGCTTTACCCGTAAACTAAACAGAATGCCAATCTATCATGTGTGGTCCATAACTTGTGCAGGAATCCTTTAAGCAATTTATCTTGAGCTTGTTTCTTGTTTGCTGTTCATTTTTTACTTTGATCATGTCTTCCCCATGAAACAATTAAATAGTTGTCAGGCAGCAGGTCTTTTTTGGATAAGAAACATTTTTACAAGTGGGGGTACCATAAAGATTGCTACTTTCAGCATGTTACTTGGTAATTTTATAAAGCTGAATATAAATTATAATTAGAACTGCAGTGCAAGGAGAAGTGGCTTGAGTTGAGTGCTGCTTTTTTTTATACTTGATTTTGACTGGCATTCCAGTAATGTATTTAAAAAGTAATTTATTTTTTCATACCTCACAACCTTTGTGTTTCCATCTAGATATTAAGTAAGCTGTCATGTAGCCAATGTATTGAAATATTTTTTCTTCTACACTTCATTTTTGTCTTGATTGGACTCTCGTAATGATGGTTTGGCACCCAGGGCAGTGTATTTAATTAAAGTTCCAGTTGTGGTTTTGAGCATAGCCCCACCCCTTTCTAGTTGGTCACACCCTTTCCCATTGGTCCCACCCATTCAGCTGTCTCCTGCTGCCCCCCTTTAATTTGAAGTTAGCAGCCGCAACTGGTAAGCTCTGGACTAATAAATATGTGCAGCCTGTATGGGATGTCATTTATCAGCTGGTGATTGATATTATTCACATACATTTATCTGTATGCATGGACTGCTAGATTCTTTTCCACCTGCTGGAAATCACTGTCATATCCCAAACCTGACTCTTCCAGCTCACTGTCATCACAAGACTTTATTTGGCTATTAAGTGGGAAGACTCCATATGATCCAAAGTGTTTTCTCTCTAAATACACTCACTTCTTCACAATAAGCTCATCACAAGGATATCAAGAATCGCTGAACAGTTTGCTCAACAAGAACTCAGCATCTCTCCTTCTACTGTGGTCCCAACTTTAAGACAAGTTGGTAGATAACACACCAACACATTTTAATCTGATATTAAGCTCCAGAAACAATATTACAAAAATTAAAAACTATTAAAGCACACAAAAATATGACATTGTATAGGACATAGAAACAATGATGATAATAATAAAAACATGTTGAGGTAAATGGCATGACAAGCATTTTTGTATGTACATGGGATAACAAAGCATTTTATAGTTCAAGGTGTGCAATTTCCTATACTAACAAGACATAATAGGAGATGTTATAGGGAGAAAAATAGAAAGTGGTGGCAAGGAGTGTGTAGCAGGAGTTAGATTTAGATTAGTGAAAGAAATCTTGAAGGGGGTAGGGGTGAAGTAGGTGGAAGTTAGGAAGGGGGAGAGCAGGATCATTCCCACTTAAACAAGAGATAGGAATGAAGTAAAGTCTTAAAACAAGAGTGGTTCTGGGTAATTCGAATGTGGGGTGGGCATGAGTTCCATTTGTGTGCTAGGGAGAATGACAATAGAAGTTGGCCAGGCGTACGTAAACGTTTGTATACTTCAAGAACATTCTAATTTTTGGATCTGAGTGATCCGTCAGGAATATGCAGGGTGAGTATGGTGGAGATGGAGGAGCAGTTAGTGGGCCTGAAAACAAGATTGTGGACAGTTGAGAGTTGAATGCAAGAGAGATAGTTACAGAGTTCTAGCCAATTCAAAGAGTGTAGGGTATCACAGTGGTGTGAATGGGACTTAGAGCCAGTAGCAAACTTAGTGATTTTATTGCAACAGGATTCAAATTTTGACTTTAGGGAGGATTGTAGGTTAGTTAGGAGATAGGCGCCATACATAAGAGAGGGAAGTAGGTATGTGACAGCAAGGGTACGCTTGGTTGAGGGAGTGAGGTAACGATTGTGTTGACAGAGCATACTAAGCTTCTGGTGGGTTTTCTTGATATTAGTTTGTAGGTGGATGCCAAACTTTAGTTGTTCATCAATAAGGACACCTAGTAGCTTGGTATGAGGGACTATTTCAATGGGACTCTTGTTATGACTGGTGTGTTTTGATGGGGTAAATATCATGATTTTAGTCTTGCTGGTGAAGGTGTCCTGAGTTATTTGCATGAGTCTGGGGAGAGATTTGTCAGAGTGGATGATGGTAGAGTCATCTGCGCATTGGACAAAATTGGCATTTGGGAGACAGTGATGGAAGCTGTTAATAAAGATGTTAAGTAGTAGGGGACCCAGGATAGAGCCTTGGGGTAAGCCTGTTGGAGTATGGAGGTAGGAAGAGGTACAATTTTTGCACTTGACGGCCTGTTGTCAGTTTGAGAGAGAACTGAAAAAACAGTTAATGGTAGAGGGGGAAAGGTTGAGATGGGACAGTTGGGACAGGAGTAAGTGATGGGAAATGGTGCTGAAAGCTTTGGATAAGTCAAAGAGAAGGATAGCTACTATATTGCCTGGGTCTTGGGCACAGTTGATGATATCAAGGAAGGACAGAAGGGCAGTGGTGGTGCTGTGTCCAGGTCTAAATCCATGTTGAGTAGGAGCCAGAAGGTGACTGTTGATTAAGTAAGGTAGGAGTTGCAGATGAATACACTTTTCAAGAATCTTAGAGATAGGGAAGAGAAGGGTTATTGGACAGAAATTTGAGATGTTAGTACTGGTGCCCCCTTTGTGAAGGGGAATAATAAAGGCTTTCTTCCAGAGGAGGGGTACATATGATTCATGAATGGAATGATTGATTAAAATGCAGATGGGAAGAGCTATGCCATCAGCAGCTAGATTGGGGAAGTTGGATGGTAGATTATCTGGGGCATTAGAACATGGTTTTAAGTTTTTTTATGGTATTAACTGGCATGGGTTTGAGAGTGAAGGGAGGGAGGGAGGTGATTAGAATTAGATGGAGAAGGGGGTAGGTTAGGAGGAGATGTGGCAGGAGCAAAAACATTGTTGGGGAAAGATGTGGTGAGCTTGGCTATAGAGCCAATAAAGACGGAATTGAATTGGGTGGCAATGATATGATCTGCAGAGCCAGGATCTGGGCTAGGATTGTCATTTTGGCCAGGACTGAGGAGGGCAGAGATACTGCTCCAAAACTTTTTGGGATTGGATTTGTGATTGTTTTGGAGTTTGAAGTCGTAGGATTTTCTATCAGCAGCTAGTTGTTTTTTGACTTTATTGTAGAGTTGTTTGTATTTGGTTAGGGAGTTAGGTGTTTTGCATTTTTTGTAGTGTTTCCAGGATTTATCTCAGAGATGCATGAGGGTTATGGTGTCTTTGGAGAGGCAGGGGGTAATTTTTGATTTAACCCTTTTAGTTCTTGGATGAGCAAAGCTGGTTAGTAGGTTAATAAATGAACTATTAAAATAGGAAATTGCATTGTCAAGAGGTAAAGTTTTGAGAGAGGTCCAGTTCAAGTGTTTTAAGCAGTCAGAGAAGGTTTGAGGGTTAAAGTTAGTGAGGTTATGGGTTGTTTTATCATTATGTTGAATGTGGAGAGAGGAAGGTGAATGACATGCAAAGGCGGGAAGGTGATTGCTAAGGGAATCAGGTAAGGTCCCACTGTCAGAAATATTGTTGGGGTGGGGATACTAGTATCCAATCAAGAGTGCTGTCTTATGAGTTGTCTTTATTAGCTCTGGTGGAAGAGTTGATTAGTTGGGTGAAGTTGAATAGGTTTATATTCCGAGCAGTACAGGTTGAAAGAATGAAGGTGCAGTTAATGTTAACATCACCTTGGATTATAGTTTCATTATTTCTATTAGAAGAGAACAAAGAGAGAATATCTTCAAGAATTGGGATATTATTTCCAGGTGGAATATACAGGGAAGGTATGCCTATGTTTTTGTGGTTGTTAATTTTTAGGAGGGCCAGGGTGAGTTTGGCGGTTGTGAATTGGGGTATCAAATTGGTGTAGGGGGTCATAGTTAGATAGGAGGAGAAAAGCAGGGCTACTCCACCACCTTTCTTTTGGGTTCTGTCATTACATGTTATTCTATAGTCAGGAGGGATGATTTCAGAGTCTTTCATGTTGTGATTGAGCCAAATTTTGGAAACAGATAAAATGTCAGGGTTATTATGTGAGAGCCAGGCATGGAAATTGGGAAGTTTATTGCATAGGCTTTGGGCATTCATTGTGGCAAAAAAGAGTGATTTGTATGGAGAGAGTGAAGAAGGTGCATTTGAGGTTTTACATTGGTTGGCCAAAGGAACAGGGTTAGGATATATGTCTCCAGAAATGAGGAGAGAGATTATGTCAAAAGGGAGGATAAAAGTTTTTAGGGGACTTTGTGTTGAAGTTATACCAGAAGAAGTATGTGGAGTTTGGAAAATGAAGAATAGGGGCACTTTTAGAAAAATTTGGAAGAAGTTTTCTGTTGAAGAGGAGGCTATCATTGAAGTGACAGAGGTGAAGAGAGATATATGATGAGAATGATTACTTTTAGGGACAAACAGAGGTTATGTGAAAGGGGGTAGTAAGAGAAGTCTGGGAGGCTGGTAAGATGGAATAGAGGACAGATAAAGAAGAGAAGAAGTGTTATGAGTAATGCTTGCAGAGATATGGAGTGCATAATAAGTTGTAAGGCTGTCTTACAAATTGAGGGTATATGGTATAGTGAGTATGTGGGTTTGTAAGATAGGGTAATTAGATGGAGAAGTTGGATAGTGAGTTTGCTGTAGATAGAAGCTTGCAAAGTTGGTAGAAGGAAGGATGGGGATGCAACTTTAGTGCTGTTAAATACTGCTATTACCTCAAATTGTAATTATAACAGATGCTTATTGTGCAATATTTCCCTTCTAACCAATTAGTAGCTGTCTAGAGCATTTATATGTTTTTAAGATGTATTAACAATTTCCTTTCCAGCCATTTACTTTGATATTTACATTTAAATAACAATTGCTATGTTGTTATTATTGTTAGTGTTTTCTGGACTGCTTAAATGCCCTTTTTAATCACAGTCTACTGTATTTATAGATTTTGAAAAAAAAAATGAAACCCACACTTTCACAAAAATCCTGCTCACTCCTCAGAAAAAAAATTGCAACTGTATGAGTAAAAAAACCCTTTTTGGTGAGTGTGCTACTTTGCCCTATGCACTGCATGATTACTTTATTTCTGTACTCTCATCTGTGATTTCATGCATGCATTCTCCTCAGGTTCCTTTGTTCAAAAGTCCAAGTGTTTGCTGCCTGTTACTTAGACCCTTAACTGGAAATTCTTAGCAGTACCAGTACAACATTCACAAGTTACACACATCAACTAACTACTTCTTACAGAGCATGGAATAAAGGTAAATAATAATACATATTTGTCAAACAGCTTGGCCCACTGGCACACAGTCCCTTATCCGGGCAACCTGGGAGTAATGTCTGGTTAGATGACTTGCTCAAGCTCACACAGTAGGAAATGAGGGCTGAGGGATGTACCATAGGAACTTCATCTTACAGCCTAAACCTTGCACCAGCTGCCAGACATATACAGACACAAATGCTAGGTTCATATAAAGATTTTTCAGGTTTATTTTAGAAATATTAAGTCAGATTAATATAACAATATGAAAATGTAAGAAGAAAACAAAACTGAAAACAAATATAGTGGGCCTTTTTGCAGGAGAAAGCGGGATTGGTGCCTAAATACTTGGGGTTGGTGGTATAAAGTCAGGTCTACTCTCCACTGGCAAGGAATGCCAGTGTTTAGGAACAGAGACAACAGATGGTTTATTCCCTGCTCCTTTTCCTGTTGGCTGCATGTATAGAACCACACATTGCTTCACTGCAGGTAACACCATATATGGAATATAGTGCAGAACAGCAGTGTCCTATAAGTACTCCCCTAACATCGGCAGACTCATCAAATGCCGAAGTAATACAGTGCCTACAGGTGATGACTCACGTACAGAAGGGTTAATAGTCATTGTCACTGTTACTCAATAGCATTGTGTGCTGAAAGATCAAATCAGTGGGACAGCCACTTTAAAATTCCTGCACAGATCAACCATGTTGTTACTTGACACATGCACAAGCTCTATAGCGTATGCATGTATGTATCTCTATCTGCCTGTTTTCTCTGTCTATGCATCTATCTAGTTATCTTTCTTTTGGTGAACCATGATTAGTGCTAGTTTCTGTTAAAGTGCATAAAAGTCAGGAAGGTTGTCATCAAGAGGCCCCTAGTTTATATACAGCTGTCCCCTGATGGAACATATTTGTATTAGCTGGCACAGAGGATTAAGACTATGAGCTGTTAACAAGCCACTTCCTGTAATTCAGGGTTTGATTCCATCAGCCTTCATTTGCCTGTGGTGTGACTCTAAAAGAGTCACTTGACCAGACAGTTCTCTGGGGAAATTGGGAGACTGAGCTATGCTCCTCAATCATCTTCTTGACTACGTGCCTAGTAACTGCTTATAAACTTTTGCATTGATTTTTTTTTTCATGCAGGCAATCAGATTTGTTACATAAGTCACAGAAACATTATTTTCTACCTGTTAGACTTCCCATTGCCATGTACTTGCATTGTTTTTTATCCAAATGAAAAAGCTTTCCTGAGGTAGTACTCAGGCAATAGAAAGAAGGGAAGAAGAACACAGAAGACAGTAAAGGAACAAGCAGTGTTACTCAGAATATATCTGGGTAGTATTGCTATGTGATTTTAGGAGTCTGGGAAGGAAAATGGAGAGCTGCAGTCAGTAATACATGAGGTGAAGGTGGACATTGTTGTTATCACAGAAACTTAGGCAAGTGACAGGCATGAGTGTGGCAAGGAGGTGCCTGGGTTTAGATTGCTTAGAAATTACCAATATGAGAGTGATAAAAGGAGTTTAGTGATCTTCATAAGGAAGGGCATTGAATACAAGGTCAAAGAGAAAGAGCGCCATCATGACATGTGAGGACATGGAAGCAGACATTGCTAGAACTTAGGGCAAGTACCCTGGTGGTTAAGGCTGAGGAAGTAGGAATATTGGTGGATCAATACAGTGTACAAGCCCCCAGATATGTTGGGGGGATGACAAAAGACTAGAGGACAGAGTACTATAGTGAAATAGGAAGATGCTGGTTAAACTCATGGAGGCTCTGACTCCGCCAAATGAAGACTGTGAGCTTTTGAGTAGCAGGACAGAGAGGGAGGCAGAGCTGTCTAAAGTGCTTGGGGGCTGAAGCACAACTAAGGATGGAAATCTATGGTAAGTGATCAGGGTTGCAATTCTCAGGACCATAGATAAAGGTCCGAGGAAAAGGCAAAAAAGACAAAAGAAGAGAAGACCACTGATTGGCTTAATAACTAGGGTTATGATGTGTGGGAAGGAAGAAGTCAATAAATGAAGGAGATGAAGAAAAAGAGGAAAAGCAACAAAGGAGATGAGGGCAGTAAAGTTACATGCTAAAGGGGAGCTGGCAGGAGGGGTCAACAGTGAGATCAAAAGCTTTTTAGGTGTATAGCCAAAATAAAGAAGGGGGATATATATGATTTAAGTAAAGATGGCAGTGAGAACATAGAAGACTCTTAAACTAAAGGTATTAAATGAATACTTTTCTGACTTTACAAAGAAAAGGCAAAGGAGTGTGTCATACTTTCATGGAGGCAGTGCAGAATGAGGAGTGCAACAGGTTGTGAGGGAACGGGCTTCCCTAGAGGATGATAAACCACATGGGGCTAGATAGGTAGCCTTCTAGAGTCTTCAGGAACTTGTCCATTGTGCTGAGAGATCAGCTGGAAGAGGTTGCAATAGACCACTGGCCACAATGGAATTGCCTGAAGTATAGAACAGTAAGTACTCTGGTACAAGAGAAGCAACAATAAAATGCAATGAATTACAGGACTGTTAGCCTATCAGGAGTGATAGAAGAAAGTCATGGAGAAAATTCTAATGGAAGTGCTGCTGCTTTCCTAGGCAACAACCAACTCCGGAACAGCAGCCCGCGTGGATTTGTGGTCAGAAGAAGCTGTCAGTCAAGTGTGGTCAAATTTTAGGAGTAGATTAGAAGAGAGCTTGAGATTAAATGTTTGAGACACATGACCTGCCTGATTTTACCAAGGTTTTTACTTGTCCCACTTGACCACTAGAAAACCAGAAGGCTGGGTAGAGAACCAAAATGAAGGAATATTTTTTTCTGCATGACTGAACGATAGGAGTAAAAAGGTTGTCCTGAGATGGACAACATCATACATAAGGAGTGTGAGACTTCCTAGATGATTGCACATTAATAAGTAACATAATTTCAGCTCACTCAGTGCCAAAACAAAAATTGAGAAAAATGCCAGTGAAGCTGTCACCTTTAGTAAAATTCAGTCATTGGCTAGCAAGTACACTGCTAGCAAACAAGAAATTTAGAGAATATAAAATAAAATCAGTTAGAAAAGGTGAAGGGAAAACACTGACTGGGAAGAATCCTGTAGCTGTTAAGCAAAAAGTAGTTCAAGCTTTAGGTTTGGTACAAGTGATGGCTTCCAGTAAGTTAGAGGTAAAAATAAATCAAATAAAAAGGAAAGATTATGGCATTAAATGAAGAAAGTCAGAGTGCAAATAGTAATGTTGCAGTTGACACATTTGGAAAAAAATGAGCATGGGCATTTGACAAACAAAGGATTTCAGACAGATATTCAGCAGAATATCAGGGACAGAGTAAAAGGAGTGGAGGGTGGGTACTAATACTGAGTGTTAGAGGAGGTCCAGTGATAGAAGAGGAAAAAAGACAACAAAGTTAGATTGGTGGTATTAAGGGGCTACTGGCAAGAGAGGAGGATTAAGGTGACATGTATTTATATTCCAACAAAAACTGCTGTTATGGTATTTATGAACATTTTGTGAGGAATAATCAGCTTTCAAAAGGGAATATTACTTATAGATGGGGACTGGAACTTTATTTGCAATAGTGAGGCTGCATCAAGAAGATCTATAAGAGAAAACATAACAAATGAGGCTAGATTTCTGAAAAATAAAATGAAAATATTTGGTATAGAAGACTTGGATGCAGTAGTAGAAACTCAGACAATATTTACATATTATTTCCCAAGGTATGATACCTGGTTTGGCTGGATAGAAATAATATTTCACAGGAGCATGCACATTTAATTGAAAGCTTCAACACACATTCAATAACTATTTCAGATCATGCACTGATAAAATCTAAGATAAAAATGCAGGGTACACAGAAGGCCTTTGGCTAACGAAGTTCACAGATGACTGCAAACTAGGAACTATAGTCGAGTCCCCAAATAATGTGGACATCCTACAGAAGGGCCTCACTGAGACAGATGCTTGGTGTCAGAGCCATGGCCTCAAGCTCAATGCCAAAAAGTGCATTGTTATCCCCTTTGGAAAAAACTTTGTATCAAACAGTAAAAATGAAAACAAAACAGTCCTGGGCTAAGTGCCCCTCAGAGAAAATACGAAAATCCAGAAAAACACAAGAGGCAGCACCACAGGAAATAACAAAAACTCCACGTAGATTTAATGAATCCAATAAAGCAAAACAGTAAGCGGTTTCACGTTGTAAAAACGTTTCATCAGACTTTCATATACAGACATCCTCTATTCCATTTAAATAGTTGCAACATTTCATCCTCATCAAATCAATCAACTAAAACAATTATGACGTCACATTCATCATTACAACCTATATAACCATAAAAACTATCTTGAAATCCATATAATTTATTTGCAATTCATATAAAATTGATATATAAAATCATATGTTACTATATAAATATATTGTATTCAATATAAAAACAATTATAAAAAAATACATTTAATAGAACCAGTTCAAGTGCCTAGTGTGCATATGACCTAGCTGCTAAAAATGGTTAGAGTGTTACTTTATCATTGGTGATAATAAGTTTGTCCATCCAGATACTGGACAAGAACATGTTTTTAATCATTATGCTGATTGTGAAACAAGGGACTTAATGTAAGTCCTTTTATGCAGGCAAGACAAACAGAACCTTCAGGGAGAGAGTGAGGGAACATTTGTATGCCATCAATAAAGAAGATGAAAAAAAAATGCACTGGCTAGACATGTGTTGACCCATGGTATGACACATAAGTTTAGGATTAGAGCATTAAAGTTAGTTAAAAAGACTGGTAGGATAGGGAATACTAAGAACTTCATTGAGGGGCAAAAAATAAGTGGATTATACGCCTGCAAGCACATAGGTTGAGTGGCTTAAATGATAAAGTAACACTCAAACCATTTTTATCAGCTAGGTCATATGCACATTAGGCACTTGAACTGGTTCTATTAAATCTAACTCCAAGATCACACTACAGTGGGGAAAAGGGCAAGTGTTTGTGAACCGTGGGAAAACTTTTCGTTGGTTGTTGATCGTGGAAGATATATTCAATGAATATGTCTTTTGTAAACGTAATATAGACCCATGAATATATACTTAGCATTTTCTCATTCTTTTATTATTTACTATTAAATATATTTAAACTTTTCATTGTGAGTGATCTTTGTAGAGATATTTAAATTTGGAGAATATTTGCATATTTATTTGGTGACACTGTCTGGGCCACTCATAACAGCCTTGCTCTTAGTTAAACTACTATTTGCATTAATATTAATATTATACAGTAAGATTGGACACCCTTTGTTAATGGCCTTAAAGTAGCTGGCAAGGGGTACTGGTGGGCAAAAGGGGCATAGTTAGTAAACCTGTGCCAGCGTTTCCCAGGTGTATGTGTCTGCATGTGTGTGTGTGTGTGTGTGTGTGTGTGTGTGTGTGTGTGTGTGTGTGTGTGTGTGTGTGTGCGTGCATGTGTGCATGTGTGTGTGTGTGTGTGTGTGTGTGTGTGTGTGTGTGTGTGTGTGCGCGCGCATGCAAATCAAATCTCCAAGAGTGTGTGTATCAGTGACGTGGACAGGGACACAAAGCACTGGTTGGATAGAGAGAGTGCTGGAGGACTTAGCTTGGAACCCTGGCTAAGGACTTAACTCTATAGTTGTGGCAGTGGGGAGTCTTAGTGGGGATCTGGAGAAAGAGGAACTAGTCCCAGACTGAGTGTGGTCTCTGTGTGCTCTTAAGGGAAATTACACTTGATGCAGAGAGCTGCATTTGGAAATAATGTGTGTGCAGCTATTATCTTACCATTGAATATCCTGCCACAAGTGCCAGTGGTGAGTATTGAGGCTTCTTGATTACTGGCCCTCAGGTGGGATATCCATATCACATATTGGTTGGCAGTGGTGGGTTCTCACAATAAGCACCAAAACCTTTTCCACTCAAGCAGTGCCTGGAGAAAACAAGAACCGGGCCATAGACTAAATATCCACAGTATTCTTTATTTTGTTGTATGTTATGTATATCAGTGTGTTTTTTTTTTGTGTAGAATTCTGATTTGTGATTTATTATATGTTTCAGTATACTAGCCATATGTTATGTGTATTAATGTGTTTTTTTTAATCAATGTATTTTTGTAAGACAGTTACAAGGTGTTTTGAAACCTTTATGAAAACGTTATATGATGCATTCCATTTTTTTTTAATACGGGAAGGCAATTCTGATGAAGTCTAGTACTGAGTATGGACGGAAATGTCTTTTCATAGTATCTACTGCATGTATATGATCACTAAAATAAAGAATATCGGGGATATTTAGTACACGGTCTAGTTCTGGGTATTCTCCAGACACCGTGGGAGTGACTCATCATAGTCTTCATCTCTCATCTCCCATGTTCAATTCCCTCAGATTCCAGAAAGTACTGGACAAATAAATCAGTGGGGCTGAGTTTAATGATTTTGGAAAGAGTGGGACATCAAAAACAGCATGAAAAATGTCTAACCTCCATTATGTATTCTCATGTGATATTACCCTTTTCTTCTTTCATGAGCTTCCAATAATCTGCTACACTTGATCTGAATGGCTGAGCTCTGTCCCAGCTAATTCTAATGCTGTCTTACAGTCAATGCGTTTCTACAAAAACACATAAAGTTGTTGAACTTCCTCAGAATGCTCAGCAATAAGAATATTGTTAATAATTTCAGATGTCTCCTTAGAAACAATGTTGTTCACACACCACCTCACTTGTAACTATTTCTGAAACTTTATGTTTAAGTATTTAATTATTTGCTAAACTGGTAAGTGGAGTAATTTATACAGATCTTTTTCAGCTATATTTTCTGTTAAAATGGCAATAACAAAATACATGCAAGGATAATTTATTTTAGTTGCTAAGCATCATGTTTTGACAGGTAGGACGAGATCAGAATGCCTTAAGGCAATATGCAGTCCAACCATTTTCTAGGCTTACATTTTCGCTTGTCCTCTAACTTGTATGTGACTCAAGCTATGCTACAGGGCACTGCAGTACAATTTTAAGTCAAACTTTTTCTGCTACTGTTTTTCCTCTTTCAGTACAATGCATTATTTTCTATCCATCTTTCCCTGCTACCACTCAAACAACACCTCACGTTTGACAAGTCTGGGATTATTTTGTCCTATCTGTGACTGCAACATGCATTTCTCTGCCATACTGTTTAATTGATAACTGTCACATGTCTAAATCATCAGAGGTTACCTCATATCAGAAAATAATTTACTTTTTTGTTGTTGCTTAAATGAAGTTTGACAACAAACCAAGTTGTCCCGGGACATCTTCATGGGGAGGGTTAGGTTGATATTAGGGGGAGTTAAGTGGGTTGGGGAGGTGAAAGGGTTAAGTGGAGGCAGGGATGGATGGGAGGAAATGAGATAAGGATGGGGAGGGCTTAAGAGGGTTAAGAAATCACATTTTGGCATGAACTTGCTAGAGTGAGTTTATGTCCAGGACGACCTGTAGGTATCATTGGTGCAGGTAGGTCTTGGATTAACAATGGTTGGTGCAAGGGGATTAAGTTTACATGATGGTCTTGGGCCACAGTGTTATACTTCAGGTTTGCTTTGTAGTGTTACTGTAATGATGTACCATTGCTGGGAGTAGTGGGGTTTTCCTGATGTCAAGATTCAGATTTTGGTCAGTTATTAACTTCAATTTTATATATATATATATATATATATATATATATATATATATATATATATATATATATATATATATATATATTTTTTTTTTTGTTGTTTTTTTTTTGAGCCCCCCCCCATTTGTTGTTGTGGGGTTTTGGGCTACAGCAGGCTTCTCAATGATGCAGTTTTGTACTGATGGTCTACACTCTGCCTCTATTTTAATCTGTGTACATGGTATTGCAGTTGGGGGAAGCTAACGACAACTTATTACATTGAGAGAATACTGGGCTAAGGTATAATCCATCATTGAACAGCAGTTAAGTTGCATGAAGGATACTTGAATGGTTTGTTTCTGTTCTTGGTTCTGCCTTAGCTATGGCTTTGTTCCGGTTTCTAGCTCTGGAGTTAGTGCAGAGTTTGTGCACAGGAGTGCGGGTTTGTTGGTGGAGTTTTCCTGACCACGTTCGCTGGGGAGGTGTGGTGGGATCTGTAGTTGGAGTTGTACATTGTGGTTCCAGTTTTCATGCTTACCAGCTGGTATTTGCATTCTGTAGGGGATTGAGGGACAGTCCGGTGGTAAGAGTGGTGGTGTGGTGTTTCTCATCTCTGTCTGCATCCCACATTTGTTTTGGGCTTTGTGTTTAAGTATTGGGAGATGTGGTGCGACTGGCCGTGGGGCTCAGAGAAGTGCTGTTTCTTGTAAGATTTATGGTCTGATGGGTTGCGGGATGGTTTAGATGTTTTTGACTTGCTGACTAAAGAAGTTGGCAGTCTTGGTGGGATGGCACAGGCTCTGCTTGGCATGAATTGTGGCTTGTCTGTCAGGTTACTTGTTGGTAACATTTATGCTGGCTTGCTAGTGATTTGTTTTCAATTGGTTTTGGGTTTCGTGTGTGGTGGCAATTTGGTGGGCCCATTTGTGGGGATTTTCCTCAGCTGACGCGGTCAGTGTTTTTTCGCGGGTTCTGAGTCTGGTTGCTGATGGGGTTCGTCGCGCATGCGTGGTGGCTCACATTCAGAAGAGGTGATGTTTTATTGTGGGACAAGTAAGATTTTCAAAGTAATTGGTACATCTGCCCACAGAAATGTTCAAGGAAAATCATTATTTATTAAAAAAAAAAAGAATAAGCTTGTGTACAAGTTGTTTATTAGAACAGGCTTTTGGACTAAATGTGATTAAGGTAATTTAGTCTAAAGTTAAAGTGCAGCATGTGTCATATGGCTCACACATTTTTTAGTGATAAACATGAGTGGTCAATTTAATGACAATATTATTGAAAGAGCTCCAGCCCTCATATTAATTAAGTTACAGATAAATGTCCTGTATAAATATGCTTTGAAGCTAGTGACAGTCATAGTTTTAATTTATAGATTACAGAAAATGTTTATCCCAATAAATTTGATCTAGTTATCTATGCAGATTACAGGGAAGGATGGAATGTTACTGGGGGGGTTTGCCTTGCTGGGGTAGGTGTTGCTAGGGGACTGTCACTGGCAGACAGTACTTTCATGACGAGAGGTGTTAGCTGGCGGTTGTTGTTGAGCAATGCAGCCACCTGCAGAATTTTTGTGCATAACTGGATAATGTGTTTAAAAAAAAAAAAAAAAGTTGGGGGAGTTTGACAACCTGACGGTTCCATTCTGGGAGGTTGTGAGAACATGCGTGGGATTGCATGCGCGTTGGCAGAGGGTTAGTCTGTCAAACTTAAGAAGAAAAAGCAACACCTTTCTGCTGGGTTGGATGGGTGTTGCAGACCAAACAATGCTGCAGATGACTGACAGTTACAACATTTGGGTTGACTTGGTTTGGATCAGAGGGTCTTTGGGGTGGCATGAGTCATTGGCTGTCTCTGCTGTGGAAAGGGATTGGAGTGGGTTTTCATGGGCTAAGCATGCTGTCCTTCTGGGTCAGGTTAATTGAGTTTAGGATCAGTGGGAAGGAGGTGGTGGACTAATTGTGTGTACTCTCGGTTTGCTTTGCTTTGAGCTCTTGGTTTGTGCCTTGTGTTGATAGAATTTGTGTGCTGCGAGGTGTTGCTCCCATTTGCGGGAAGGGATGGGGTCAGTCAAGGAGTTGGATTACTTTGCTGGGGGATGTGGCAGTTTCCTGGTTGCTTGAACTGTTTTTGTCAACATGGCTAGCAGTGGATTTAGCGTTGGTTCTTCACAGGGAAGAGGAATGACCCAGAGGCGGCTTTCTGGCAATTATTGAAAGTTGAAGACAGAGGATAGTGACAAGCATTGGAGATTTTGGATTTCATTCCCTTCACAATTTTTAAGGGGGTGAGGAACAAAACATGTCCCTAGCTTTAAGCCTTTGTTCCCTCTTTATTGCATAGCTTCCTCCATAATTTTTGATGGTGTTTGTGAACTGTTGGAGGTCTGTGGATACTGGCTGTTGGCTGCATGCACGTGGTGCGTTAGGTATATCTTGGCCAATGGTATTTATGCAGTATGAATACTTTGCACTGGACCATGAATCTTTCATATGGTGGCGCAGTGTCAGAGGCATCAGAAAATGATAGACGTTTGAGCATCATACTTCATACCCTTCAGAAAACTTAATGTTAAATTTGTAATTCTGTTGACCAGAGTTTGTGAGAGCAATAATTACAGTGTTTCTATTTGGGTGGGTAGGAAGTGTTTTAATGTGTTATGTATTTCAGATAATTTACACTTGTGTTGTCTTTGCAGATGACACTTTCTGAGGATTTTGGCTGGTGGATTGTTATGTAAGGAGGTCATAGATTGTGTCAACGCAGTCTTCATATCGGCCGGTGGTTCGAAGAAGGCATTTCATCAGGTGATGGTGTGTCTGCAAAATGGTTGTGAATGGTAGAGCGTCATGGGTGAGGTCACAGGTAGTGACACAGTTGAGGGTCGGGTTGAGATGCTAACCTCATCATTCGCAGCTTTGACTATTGCTGATAGTGAGTGTACTGGGTGGACAGGTATATGGACTTAGATGTGTTGCTTTTCTTTAGGTTAGTTTCCATGTAGGGACCGGAGTTTTGCTGTGGTAGGAGGGGCGGATCGCTAGGATATGAGGATTGAAGGTGCTAAATGATGGTATTGTTTGAGTTTCAGCATTACAATCATGCATATGGGTATGTGGAACTTTGTTGCACTTGCACCCCTTTTGGTTTAGTGGAGGCTATGTTTGGAAGGTGTTCAGGTTTTGGGCTTTTGTTCCCCATTTTGTAGGATTTTTTTGTCGAGACTTCTTTTAAGATGTCAGGAGGTATGTTTTGAGCCTTTGTCTCTCCATGTTCGGATTTTTTCTTTGTTTCACAATGGTTTAGCTTCAATGGACCAGTACACTATGCTGTAGTGGCATGGTCCTGGGTTCAATACCTGGGAACGGTGTGAATATGGCCACTTTTAGTAGGTTATTTGGTAGTTTATCAGAGTGTTGCCTTTGAGTTAATTCATGGGGATGGTCTTCGGGGCAGACGAATGTGGTTGGTCATGGGGATTTGCATCTGTTTACACATTTGACAGGAGGCTTTGGGTATGGGGGCAGAATTTGTTGTAATCAAATGTGTTTGTATTTTAGATGATTTACATTTCTCTTGCTTTGCAGATGATGGTGTAATGTTGGGTTTCCTAGATGTCAGAGTGAGGTGTACATGTGTAAGGCAGTTACTCATAATCAGTGCAGAAGTCATAGCTGGTGGTCTGAAGCTGGTAGATATGGTGAAGGGCAGAAATTGTATCAGCTGGTGGGCATGATGGAGATGCTGGCCTTTGGCGTTGGATGGTAGAGAAGTTGCAGGCAATGACTGGATTATAGGTGCTCGTTTAGGCATGTAAAAGTGGTATAGTGCAAGATTATATGGGGAGTCAGATATACTTGAGGTAAATTAAGGGCATGGTGTCGTAGCTGTTTAGTCAACATTAAGGGGATTTTGGGGTATATCCTAGGTGGGCAGAATTAACAGTTGAGTTTGTGTTGGTTTTTGGGATCGGCGGGTAATAAGGTTTCTGGTTATTTAATATGGCAGTACGCAATTAGGCATGTTGGATTTGGATGGAGCTTTAGAGGTGCATTTGCAGTTATCTTTTTAAGCTATTGGTTGGTAGTAGGATCATGATCTGGTGTTACGATGTTGATATTGTTCATAGGGGATGGTAGATTTTGGTAATGTTTCTTACTAGTTTAAGGTTTAGACAGAGTATTATATGAACCATTTAATTTATGCTTGAGGGAATTTTGTAGGTAGGATATTTTTGGAAGCATGGTAGGCCTATGTTCTTCTGCTTTGTGTCATGGATAGGGTTTAGCCAGGAGGGGCGTTAGGAGGTACTGTCAGCAAGAGAAGGATGCTTTTAAGTGCTGTGCTATATGAGTAGTTTTATTGGCCAGGGGTTAATGTTTGGTGGTACAGTTGGCTGGTAATGTCTTTTAAATCCTTGAGGCTTCAGTTGGCTGGGAGATAAGAATTATTTAGTTCCGGTATAGTGGTTATACTGGGTTATGAATTTATGGTTTATTACACTGGAGTTAAGGAAGGGATCGGTAGTTTGTTTTCAGTTGTTTGGGTAACTGGCTATATTGTTCGTGATGGTATGGTAAGGTGGATTTATGACGGGATGCTAAGGTGCTTTACAGATGATGGGTACACTGAATGATGTTTGGCTTGACCCTTCACTTTATGGGAAGTAGTGGGTTGAACAATTTTGGGTAGAAGGAAGGGGAAACAGCCTGGTCAGGCTGGTTGGTGGAGAAGAGGGATAGGCTTGCCCTCTTCTGTTCCCCCATCTGGTGTCTGGATGTTCATTTCAAGGATCTGGGGAAAGGAAATGAGTAGATAGAGGAAGCTTGCTGAATAGATAAGCAAGCTGAGGTAAGAATGCTGCTTATTTGGTGGAAGATAATTCAATGAATGGTGTATGAAGTGAGATGGGATGCTACTTCGTAAGTAAAGTAAGACAGCAGAGGTATGGACCCTGCTTGTTGGGCAGGGTGAGTAGGTACGCTGCCCTGACTAACATTACAAGGATGGTGCTTCATAAGTAAAGTAAGTGAGCAGACATATGGATGCTGCTTACTGGTGCAGGGTGAGTAGGTATGCTGCCCTGATTAAAATTAAAAGGATGTTATGCTGTGTTTAGAATCAATTATATTATGAATAGTTGTAATTAATGAATTTGGTGAACAAAGCTATGTTATGGAAATTTAATAAAGGTCATCAAATGTCATTTGGTGTGATGTGTTTATTGAAAGGGACGAGGACAAATGGAGTTTGGAAACAAACCAAGTTGTCCTGGGACATCTTCATGGGGGGGGGGGTAGGTTGATATTAGGGGGAGTTAAGTGGGTTGGAGAGGTGAAAGGGTTAAGTGAAGGCAGGGATGGTTGGGAGGAAATGCGATAAGGATGGGGAGGGGCTTAAGAGGTTTAGTCTAGTGTAGTTGGGTTAAGCAATGACATTTTGGCGTGAACTTGCTACCCACCCACCCTCTCTCTTTTTGTTGGTGAGTTGGGGGGATCAGGGTTATTTATCAGTGGGGTAGGTGGAGAAGAGGGATAGGCTTGCCCTCTTCTGTTCCCCCATCTGGTGTATGGATGTTCATTTCAAGGATCTGAGGAAAGGAAATGAGTAGTTGGAGGAAGCTTGCTGAACAGGTAAGCAAGCTGAGGAAAGGATGCTGCTTATTTGGTGGAAGGTAATTCAATGAATGGTGTATGAAGTGAGATGGGATGCTGCTTCATAAATAAAGTAAGCGACAGAGGTATGGACCCTGCTTGTTGGGCAGGGTGAGTAGGTATGCTGCCCTGACTAACACTACAAGGATGGTGCTTCATAAGTAAAGTAAGCGAGCAGAGGTATGAATGCTGCTTACTGGGGCAGGGTGAGTAGGTACACTCCCCTGATTAACATTACAATGATGCTATGCTGTGTTTAGAATCGATTACATTATGAATAGTTGTAATTAATGAATTTGGTGAACAAAGCTATGCTATGGAAATTTAATAAAGGTCATCAAATGTCATTTGGTGTGATGTGTTTATTGAAGGGGACTGGAACAACTAGTGATTGTTTTCTTACTGTCTGATACTGACTATCCTACAGTTATTTCTTGAAATTGTTTTCATTAGCAACCAATCATAAATTCCATTTCAGCAAGAGAAGCAATATTAAATATAGTACCTCTCTATCAGTCTTCAGATGAAGCCTTGTATTATTATGTACCAAGACAATAACTGGAGCAGTATGAAAAACAGATGGCTAATCTGACCAGCTATGGGTTGAAAATCCCATTGAGGACTCTACAACAGCAATTGACAACAATGGAAATTTGAGCTGCTAACATTGTGAGCCATACAAGAGGTATGAAGCTGCAGCTACTAATACTGGACTAGTCACTAGTGCAGTGCATGATGGGAAATATCTGCTACATTAATGAGACTTGTAACTATATGAGGGAGCAAAACTAACAGTAGAAAAATGCCTTGCACTTTATTGAAGTGTCTCTCAATCAACTCTCTGGGACAAGTAATGAATAATAACTCTGTCATACCCTATTCGAACAAATAGATCCAAATGGCCTAAGTGCAGCCTTGTGTTAGGGAAATGAGAACAGAATTACCATATTTTCCAATTATAGAAAGTTAGGCACACCAGTGGAGGATTATTGGAGGTATTCTAAGCAAGTGTTTGAAAATGCTGAATCAGTGTACCGAATGGGGCAGTTAAGATACAGTGCAGACAATTGTAAATATTTTTTTTTTTAATTTGGACAGTTTTAGAATAACTGCACCTGGGATTCTGCAACTCAAGTGAGAAGTATCGGCGGGTGGAATAGAACTAACAGCAAATGAGCACGGCAATGATCTGAGAATGCTGATTAGATGTGGACTGAATCTGTAGAAACAGACAGTGGAGTGGCACTAGCCAACTGAATGCTGGTTTGTATCCTTAACTGAACAAATTATAGAAACAAAGAAGTAATGCTTCCACTCTCCTGGGCCCTGGTTATTCTAGGCTTTGGGTACTGTGGGTAGTTCTTGACGGCATACAAGAAGAAGGATATAAACCTGCTGGAATGAGCTGAGAGGAAACCCACTAGAAGCATGTGTGGGATGAAAGGCCAGGGGATATGGCCAGAGGCCAGAAGAGATAGCATTCTTCTCATTAGAGAGCAGAAGAGATAGGGTTATGAAAAGGGACCACAGGATCATGCCAGGAAGATCTGAATGCATTTTCCTAAACAGAAAGGACAGAAGAGGGAGGAGGTAACACACACACACACACACACACACACACACACACACACACACACACACACACACACACACACACACACATGCATGCAAACACACGCGCGCGCACAAACACTCAATTGTCAGGACCCTTTACTCTGTGGATCTGTGACCATAGTTCTTTATCTAGAGGGATATGTTTCACACAGGATAGACTACAAGAATGGGTAATGAAAAATTCACAGAGACATTTAGAAGGACTTGGGGCAAGTGGAATAAGGGCTAAGGGGAAGGAAGGCGTGAATGAGATGTAACATGGAATACATTTAAAGGAGAGACAACATAGGCTTACTGACTACTTTGGTCATCAAGCAAATATAATGTGAAGCTATCTGTTTGAATTTTTATTTATTTGATTTTATTTTATTTATTTATTTATTGTGTACTAGCTCATCAGCTTTGGGACATTTTTTAAATACAGTCCTGCATCTGTTTCTGTTTAAATTTCACTCTATCCAAGAAAACATCAAACCATACTAAAGGTCTGTCTGTGTGACTGTAATAAATCAGCCTGGGATATTTGCAAATGTCATTCCAAAAATCCAAAACTATATCCCAAACACTGGAGAAGTGGAAGCTGTGGTTTTGACTTTTTAGACCTTTGTTGCATTTTTAACAGAAACTAGCAATATAAATAGGTTTTGGGTTATTTATTAATCAGTAAAGCCAAGAAAATAAGTGAGGTGACCTTTCATCTGCACTGTCAGCAGAGATAAGTAGATAAATAGGTGAAATGGGTTAGAGCCAGTACCAGATGGCTGCTTGTTGCAAACAGCAAAGACTGCAAAATAAAAGGAAAAGTATGTTTTCATTCAGTTCAGTGGCATATGTAACATTTTAGGAGCATTTTCTTTTAAATGCTTAACTTAAAAATGGGCTGTATAGAGTTAATATGTACCAGTATGCCACAGGAAACTGTCTCAGGCCTATTTCTCCAAGTAGTCTCTGGTATATACATTTAATGTTAAACTAACTGTGTGTCCGTTTATCATGTCTGATTGGAGGAAAAAATGTGGTGCATACTGTGATGACGATGCCCTGGCCTAGCAATCAAGGAGCCTCAATCCTCACCACTAACACCAGGGAGGTTGTCTCATAGAAGAGAAATGGATAACTAATACACACAGTAAAGTACAATTTCCCTTAAGTGAACAGAGAGATCACAGTCAGTCTGGGGCTTGTTGCTCCCTTGCTCACCAGGTCCCTAATAAGACTCCCCACTGGCACAGCTATAGGGTCCAGGTCTCAGCCTATCTGGGCAAGCTAAAACCTCCAGTACCCTCTCTATCCAACCAGTGCTTCGTGTCCCTGCCAAGTAGCTGACACAACACACACACACACTTTGAGATAAGTATTTATACAACTTCACAGACACTCCTGGGAAATGCTGACACATATTCCCAAACTGTGCCCCTTTACCCAGACTACACAGTAGTAATTACTGCCACCACCCAGTTAATAATATCAGCTACTAAAAGGCCCTTAAAAGGGTGTCCAGTGGTGTTATGACTAACAGTCAAGGCTTACTTTAGAGTGGCCTATTATAATAACCTCTATAAATATGCAATGTACTCCAGAGCTTATCTCTACACAAATCAGCCACAGGTAGAAGGTTTTAAAAATATTTAATAATAAATAATTAAAACACAAGACAAAACTACTACACCACAGAGATATCTATGAGTTCAGAGATCACACAAAAACTTAAAATAATACAGTAGGACAGGTCTGATTTCAAAGAAAAATGTCTAATTAATCTTTACTAGCTTTAAATATTCCTACAAGAAATCACAGTGCTAAAACTTACATGTGAGCATAAGGCAGAATGCTGATAAGTGGATGTCCAAAGTCAAAATGCTTCCAGTCTCTTCTGAGAAATAGTATTTAAGCATTACTAACAAACATGTTTGCTGGGTGCCTCCCCAAATTACATAATTTTTGACACTTAGGTTTTCCTAGGCAACCAAACTGCATTTAGCAATCTAACACCTGCACAGAAACTTACAACAATAGAAGACATTTTACATGTATATTCTAACAGAAACTAGAGCAATAAAGCACCTTCCAAATTTAAATTCTGGTCATAAACTTTAGCCTTAAAATAGTGGGCATGAAACCTTCATCCAGCCACAGTGGAGCCAAATTCTAACATGAAAGGGTTACAACATGCTTCACTGGGCCAGTAGAGTGCAATATTGTCACATATTTTGCAGTTCCACATTTCACAGTATTCTTTACACTCAAGAAACATGCCTGTATTTTACATTTATTATCAAGAAAATGTGCCTGTATTTTACATTTATTTATACAGTCGACAGAATTATGTATCAAATTATATTTGACTATGCTGGCAGCCTTCGCCCATCTGTCCCCAATCGTCACACATACTCAATGCAAATATTGCAGTTTAGTATGTAAGTATGTCTTTTCCTCAACAAAAGGAATGCAAACCCAGGCATGTACTTCATGTAATTGTTAGTTCCAAAAAAACCCCCAAAAAACAAAAAAAACTTGCAATGTTCCAAGCCTATCTGTGGCACTCATACTTTTAATTACTAGAAATAAGAAGTGCAAAGAAGGTATATAAGGCAAAGGCATACTAACTTATGGGGATGTGCTAAAGCTATCAACTAAGTTTAACACTTTATAAATAAACAGCTGTGAAATGGAATACTGTTTGTGGCATTATGCATTTGCGCCATTGCTGATTACTATCTGCTGCTTTATCTCACTGTCAGTCATATTGTGATAATGCTTAGATAAAATGCAGACAAAATACACAACACTATTTGCAGTAACCGATGATTACTTTTCCTTCAGTATAACAGGTAATTTCATTTCATGTGCTCACCCAGCCACAGACTACCTTGCAAGCTTTGCTATAAAATTTATTTTAGGCTGTCATTTCTGCCTAACTCAGGATTATTGCATATTTTGCCTTTAAGTGCTATATATTTATTTCATTACTGCAGTAAATAAAGTATTAATCCATACAGCATTCAGCAAAGTTTTTTTCTAATTCTCAGAAAAACAGTGCTACATACAATATAAGATAAGACAAATGGGGAGAGAGAAAAACTGTAAATAATATAAAAAGGAATACATGGGGCTATTCAAGAAATTAACTGTCCCCGGGATTCATGAACCTTGCGCCAGGCGCCAGCATAGCGTCGGCGTTATAACGCCAAATATGGCTGCTTAGCGATTCAGGTATGAATGAATTCCACGTGCACTACCGGCGTGCGCAGGACCGTCCCCGCCCGGCGTGGTATACAAAACACACTGTGTGCGGTACTGCACCATGCAAATGGGGGCAATAGCGATCCACAGTGGCGCGAGGCGTGGCGTAAGAACGCGGCAATGTAAACCAAAAAAAACAGTTTACATTTACCCAAACATACCGGAGGAGTAACGGAAGGCTGTCAAAGTCAGGTATCATATAGGTGCAATATGCCAATGTGGAAAGGCACCGAGAATGTCCAAAGAAAATATGCACAAAATGTAAAAAATGACATAAATGGCACGTACGTAGAAAGAACAGCAGACCCCCGGGATGTGTGCACAGAAGTTGTAAAGCAATGAAATAATATGATAATGTCCGAAAAGAGCATTAGAACACAAATCAGCTGCACAGCCACCACACACCATAGTATGTATGTAAAGCTGCAACCCCAGCGCAATGGTTGTCAAGGAGTGGAGGCGGTGTCCGCGCCGTAACCAGGTATTAGTAGTCAATTCCATGCAAATGAGGCAGATAATAGTGAATCGCAAAACAGGCGCCAGCGTAAGGATGGAGCAACGGCGTGGCGGTACTACACCGAGGAGTGGCCTACACCAGATACATGTCAACCACACAGGGGTGTGCCACTGTAGGAGGAAGGATATTGGAGGACAGCAAACCTAGGCTGTACAATGCATATTACAGCATCATGACTGGCGTGTTAGGAAATAGATGCGCTGACAGTACAGAATGCGCGTACAAATGCATGTGCACGAGGACGACTCGTTCCCGAAACCAGTCATGTGACGGCCTCACCGGCAACAACCAGGGATATAGGAAGGTAATGCTGAGAATACGAGGAAATGCGGAAGCAGTGTAAATGTATCCGTAACGAGCAATTAACACCAATCAATGCAGGAAGGGCAAACGCCGGCAGCTGATAAGTCTGGCACAGCTATAGGGTCCAGGTCTCAGCCTATCTGGGCAAGCTAAAACCTCCAGTACCCTCTCTATCCAACCAGTGCTTCGTGTCCCTGCCAAGTAGCTGACACAACACACACACACACTTTGAGATAAGTATTTATACAACTTCACAGACACTCCTGGGAAATGCTGACACATATTCCCAAACTGTGCCCCTTTACCCAGACTACACAGTAGTAATTACTGCCACCACCCAGTTAATAATATCAGCTACTAAAAGGCCCTTAAAAGGGTGTCCAGTGGTGTTATGACTAACAGTCAAGGCTTACTTTAGAGTGGCCTATTATAATAACCTCTATAAATATGCAATGTACTCAGAGCTTATCTCTACACAAATCAGCCACAGGTAGAAGGTTTTAAAAATATTTAATAATAAATAATTAAAACACAAGACAAAACTACTACACCACAGAGATATCTATGAGTTCAGAGATCACACAAAAACTTAAAATAATACAGTAGGACAGGTCTGATTTCAAAGAAAAATGTCTAATTAATCTTTACTAGCTTTAAATATTCCTACAAGAAATCACAGTGCTAAAACTTACATGTGAGCATAAGGCAGAATGCTGATAAGTGGATGTCCAAAGTCAAAATGCTTCCAGTCTCTTCTGAGAAATAGTATTTAAGCATTACTAACAAACATGTTTGCTGGGTGCCTCCCAAATTACATAATTTTTGACACTTAGGTTTTCCTAGGCAACCAAACTGCATTTAGCAATCTAACACCTGCACAGAAACTTACAACAATAGAAGACATTTTACATGTATATTCTAACAGAAACTAGAGCAATAAAGCACCTTCCAAATTTAAATTCTGGTCATAAACTTTAGCCTTAAAATAGTGGGCATGAAACCTTCATCCAGCCACAGTGGAGCCAAATTCTAACATGAAAGGGTTACAACATGCTTCACTGGGCCAGTAGAGTGCAATATTGTCACATATTTTGCAGTTCCACATTTCACAGTATTCTTTACACTCAAGAAACATGCCTGTATTTTACATTTATTATCAAGAAAATGTGCCTGTATTTTACATTTATTTATACAGTCGACAGAATTATGTATCAAATTATATTTGACTATGCTGGCAGCCTTCGCCCATCTGTCCTCAAATCACACATACTCAATGCAAATATTGCAGTTTAGTATGTAAAGCATATCTTTCCTCAACAAAAGGAATGCAAACCCAGGCATGTACTCTCATGTAATTGTTAGTTCAAAAACCCCCAAAAAACAAAAAAACTTGCAATGTTCCAAGCCTATCTGTGGCACTCATACTTTTAATTACTAGAAATAAGAAGTGCAAAGAAGGTATATAAGGCAAAGGCATACTAACTTATGGGGATGTGCTAAAGCTATCAACTAAGTTTAACACTTTATAAATAAACAGCTGTGAAATGGAATACTGTTTGTGGCATTATGCATTTGCGCCATTGCTGATTACTATCTGCTGCTTTATCTCACTGTCAGTCATATTGTGATAATGCTTAGATAAAATGCAGACAAAATACACAACACTATTTGCAGTAACCGATGATTACTTTTCCTTCAGTATAACAGGTAATTTCATTTCATGTGCTCACCCAGCCACAGACTACCTTGCAAGCTTTGCTATAAAATTTATTTTAGGCTGTCATTTCACCTAACTCAGGATTATTGCATATTTTGCCTTTAAGTGCTATATATTTATTTCATTACTGCAGTAAATAAAGTATTAATCCATACAGCATTCAGCAAAAGTTTTTTCTAATTCTCAGAAAAACAGTGCTACATACAATATAAGATAAGACAAATGGGGAGAGAGAAAACTGTAAATAATATAAAAAGGAATACATGGGGCTATTCAAGAAATTAACTGTCCCCGGATTCATGAACCTTGCGCCAGGCGCCAGCATAGCGTCGGCGTTATAACGCCAAATATGGCTGCTTAGCGATTCAGGTATGAATGAATTCCACGCACTACCGGCGTGCGCAGGACGTCACCGCCCGCGAGGTATGCAAAACACACTGTGTGCGGTATTGCACCATGCAAATGAGGGCAATAGCGATCCACGGCGGCTTAGCGTAGCGTAAAGGGCCGCGGCAATGTAAACCAAAAAACAGCTTACATTTACCCAAACATACCGGAGAACGGAAGGCTGTCAAAGTCAGGTATCATATAGGTGCAATATGCCAATGTGGAAAGGCACCGAATGTCCAAAGAAAATATGCACAAAATGTAAAATGACATAAATGGCACGCACGTGAGAAAGAACAGCAGACTCGGGATGTGTGCACAGAAGTTGTAAAGCAATGAAATAATATGATAATGTCGAAAGAGCATTAGAACACAAATCAGCTGCACAGCCACCACACACCATAGTATGTATGTAAAGCTGCAACCCCAGCGCAATGGTTGTCAAGGAGTGGAGGCGTGTCCGCGCCGTAACCAGGTATTAGTAGTCAATTCCATGCAATGAGGCAGATAATAGTGAATCGCAAAAACGGCGCCAGCGTAGGATGGAGCAAACGGCGTAGCGGTACTACACCGAGTGGCCTACACCATATACATGTCAACCACACAGGGTGTGCCACTGTAGGAGGAAGGATATTGGAGGACAGCAAACCTAGGCTGTACAATGCATATTACAGCATCATGACTGGCGGTTAGGAAATAGATCGCTGACAGTACAGAATGCGCGTACAAATGCATGTGCACGAGGATCTACTCACGTTCCCGAAACCAGTCATGTGACGGCCTCACCGCAACAACCAGGGATATAGGAAGGTAATGCTGAGAATACTGAAATGCGGAAGCAGTGTAAAATGTATCCGTAACGGCAATTAACACCAATCAATGCAGGAAGGGCAAACGCCGCAGCTGATAAGTCTGCATGCAGACTCCTGCAGAACGGGAAAGGGAGGCATATGAGAGCAAAGATAATAGGGGATGTAGTAGAAATGCAAAGAGCAAAGAACCGAAATAGCACAGCCAAGTACAGATGTAGCATAACTGCGGCCGGATAAAATGCATCATATGCCATGTGCGTAGGATGCAGTAATGTAAGATGCCAGGCGAAGGCAATGCAGGCAACTGTAATGTTACACTACAGGCAGTACCGTTGCAGCTGCAAGCGTAAAACCACGGAAATAATCCATGGATAGGGCCGCACAGACACACCCAATGACATCACCGGTATACAGCACAACAGTAATAAATGTGAATGCGCACAACACACAGCGCGATTTCCCAAACGCCGCACCGTAGGGTGTAAACAGACGGGGAACTTTACACATGTAAATGCTGGGTGGCGCGATGGCGGTGATGCAAAGGTATGTGGCAGAGACAGATGAGTTGCGGAGGTGGTGCCGCATTAACCACCGTGAGGCCTCACAGGAGAAGGAGAGTGTTGAGACCAAGGGTGACCTACCAGGGGCTGCGAGACCTGGAGATAGTAGACGCTACAGGGTGGACAGGGACACGTTACAGCAAATAGTGGAGCTGTGCGGCGCCTGAGAACAAGAGACAACAGAGGGGAGCCCATCCCAGTGGACACAAAGGTATGTGTGAGCTTGCGAATACTGGCTACAGGTACCTTCCAAAGGCCCACCGGGGACATAATGGGCATCTCACAGGCATCAGCATCCAGGGTACTACACCAGTTCCTGGATGCCATGTTACCACATGCCCATGAGCACATAAAGTTCCCCACATCTCAGGAGGAGTTGGCTAGCAATATGCCCCCCTTCCACCGTGTGGCACAATACCCGGAGGTCCTGGGTGCGATAGACTACGCACATAGAAAGCAAGTCACCACCTGGGGAGCAGGGTAGACGCTACATAAACCGCAAGGATTACCCCTCCATCAATTGCCAGGTCGTGTGCAATGCGGGGCATTATCATGGATGTGTGCTGGCAGCCCTGGAAGCTACCACGACTCCCATATCTGGCATGCCTCACAGCTGTATCAGGTATTCGCCAGTGGGGACATCACACAAGGTCACCTTGTGGGGATGCTGGCTATGCACTGGAGCCGTGGTTGATGACACCCATCAGAAATGCACACACACACATGCAAGAACGCCGATAATGAGGCAATTAACGCACAAACGAGAATAATCATAGAGTGTGTTCGATGTTGAAATCACGGTTCCGGGTGCTTGGATACATCCCGTGGAGCCTTGCAGTACTTCCAGGCACAAGTGCCCACATATTCATAGTATGTTGTATGCTACACAATATGATTCTCGCGGAAACAGCTGCTGCAGGACATAATGCCGAGGGCCACCAAGCCCGCCACAACTGCCAGGGCAAGCACAGGCATTGTGGGCGTCGCCACGGACACACTGAGCCAGCCCCAGTAGGTAGACAGAGGCGCATCTAATATGCCTACGCTCTGGCAAAGAGGGAACGATAGCACATACTTTGACAGTGTAGGCCCCATGGACTGACACCTCCTGACCTGCACACAGTAAAATGGACGCCACACAAACATGTCCGCCCGTAATGTGTACCGTGTGCGGACGTATGTGTGACTCAACAAAGGCACCGCCAAACACTGCACACCCAATAGTCAGCAGAGCATGGAACGCCAACACCTCAACGCGACGCTGTTCAACAGCACACGGCGAGCCATATGCTGCCACTATCGGCAAGTCGCACCACACATGTAATGCATTTGCATACACAGATACCAAATACATATCAGTACACATGTAGAAATATATGTACGATACACAGATAGAAAGGACAACAGGGTAATATGGAACCCAGGGATGCAAGGTCACAGATAAGTAAACGCGAAATCACCACATATTAAACATAGTGACCGACAACCCGATCATCCTGAGGGTGGGCAGGGCAGGTAACGCCAGCCATGGAAATGTTAACCTGCAGCAATACATATCCGCTGTCGGATGGTCACCGGTCCACGGTACAGTAACGGGATATGTGTAGGGTCACCACCTGTCCCATCGCTGTGAGGACAGTCCACCTTTGGGCAGTTGTGTCCTGCAAAACAATGACAAATGGCAAATGTCCTGAGATTGTAGGACAAAACCATTTCCCATAATTACTCTATTAGTTGCAGAAAACAGTTATTTTGTAGAAGAAACATCTAAATATGATAATAAACAGAATAAGCAACTGTAATGCTACAGCTTTGTATTCCGTCAAAAAAGTGAATCGCTGTCCTCTGTACTGGCCGTGGGTATGTTGGCATGCAAAACCTGACGTACGTACTAAAAATGTCCCACCTTGGCCATTTGAAAAGGTGGCAACCCTACATATGTGCGTGTCATATCCACAGGACATGAGTGCGGAGCCGGCGATGCGGCCAACGTAGGTATTGTGTCCAACCGTGGGAAAGCGAAAGCATACCAGTGAAGTGGCACGACATTATGAGGAACATTACTCATCTGGGGTGTAAAACAGTGCATGTTCCTCGCAGTTCCTCCAAGTTCCACATTGAAAATGTCTCTCAAACAAACCATTGTTAGGAATGTATATAAATGACATCCTGGTAAATAGAATGTACTCATAGTAAGTTAGTAAAGGTTCTTCACTGTAAGTAAATCAGCATATCATAATCAACCTATGACCTACTTAGCTGAAGTTGTCACTATGCCATTACTATGTGTTCCACATTATGCCCATGTGTTTCACATTACTACCGTGTGTGCTCTCCACTCCTGAACTAGAAGGTTGACAGCCATGGCGGCAATATGTGTATGTGTGAGGTGAGGTTGTTGTGTGTTCCGCTGTGTGTGTGTAATGTGTGTGCCAGTGTAAACTGTGTATGAAGGTGACATGTCACAGGAGTGTAATAATAGGCGTAGGCATACAGTACAGGAACCATAGGCGTATGTACAGCAGTACCCACAAAGTAGTACCGACATCTCCTCAGTGGCTATGCATGGCGGCGTAAAATGATGCAAAGCAAATGTCCCAAAGTGTACCACAGGCCATAGCAAACAGGAGATGCAAAGGACGCATGTACAAACCACGCACCGTGAGGGTATGGCGGCCATAATGTACACTCCACACGGTCCGTCGGCAACGTTACACAGCATCAGGCATGTACGGCGAAAATCGAATCGCCATCCGGCACCGATCGTGAACAGTCACGGTCTGGTAAATACCGCGGTGTGTTCCACGACCGTGGCGCAGCAAGCGGTAACACCTAATAGGAGGCTACCGGTCGCATAGACTCCGCCGCAAGTATAGGACCAGGATCACCGTAACTATCAGCGACAAAATGCCACAATGGATGGTAGGCACGGACCGAACATCCGCAGATATATAACCCGATGTGAAGGAGGAATACGCAGGAAGCACACATCCAGGCCATACCGAGAGCACAGGACATGAACAAAACAAATATTCCCCGAACAACACACAGGTAACCCGCAGGTCGCTAAGCACGGATCGAGCACGCACACAAGCATATCTGGTATGTATAAATGCAAGACTCACACGCCCGCCCCGTCACCCACATCCGCAGATATACCGCATTACACATAACAAAGGGATAACATGTAAAACAGTAGCAAAACACATACAGGCAGTGAATGACAGCGCATACCCACAACAAGCTCCTGGGAAAACACTAGCAGCGGCTCATGCATCCATGCATTAAGCTATGTACAGGAAAATAACAGCCAGGTAACACATTTGAATGCATAACGCCATCGACAGACGCCGCCAGACACGGGACCCACATGTCGAACACAATACCATACCCAACACACACAATCCACGGCTAACACCACAGCGAAATGTACCCGACAACACATAGCGGATGCAGTCACACAAACATGATACAATACATACCATCCTCGAAGGTATTGGTAAATAACCAACGGCCACCGAGGAAAGAACCATGGCGAAGTGCCGACGCCAGTATGACGAAAGGAAGGGGATCACCGCTGATATGCGCATAAGTACACACCGAGGAACAGCTATTGGCCTGATTAACCCACATGCATCAGGCTTAGCGAATATAAGGAAGACCCCCTGGATATTCAAACCGTATGTTCATACCGAACGCAGACAAAGTAGACAAAGAGGAAAAAGGGGAATAGAGCCGAAATAAAAAAGGCCGGAAAGGTATGCTGAACCCACGACATGTACTGGTGTGTAACGCGATACGATGATGAATCTGTACAGTATGTGAACGGTGTGTGTAGGTAAAGATACCTGTCCATCAGGCAGAGAGAGGCTTAAGGTTGATATGTAATGCTAAACGCGCAGCATACCAACAACTGTGGACAACGTGTGCACAGCAGTGGGACAACATGTAAACACCCGCCGATAACCCCAGGGCGGCCTGCCACCTTTCAAAAGGCCAAAGTGGGAAATCGTGGGACACACTTCAGATGTTACAGGTGGACACATACCCATGGTCAGTACAAAGGTTAGAACTCTACTCTTTGCATCATGAAATGTGTAGTCTTGTAGCAGGTCAGTTGCTTATTGTGTGTCTTGTAACAGTTAGGAATGTACATACATAAATAAGTATGTTATGCAACTCTTACATAAGAATGGGATATAGTGATGTCCCACAATCTCAGGACATTTGCCAGTGATACATTTGTCAGGACACAACTGCCCAAGGAGTGGACTGTCCCTTGCAAAGAGGCACAGGTGGTAACCCTACCCCAGGTCTGCCATAGGGGTTGCAAACACAGAACAATGCCACCACCCACGCCCGATGTTGGCAGTGGATATCCAACACTGAAGTGCCACAGCAGGGATAGGACATTTATGTATAGTGTCACAGCACACATGTGCATGGGCATATACCGCCGATGTCACACGGAATGCGCGGCGACGTGCACCTATCACGCAGTAGGGCGACTATCTCAATTATGTGTAATGCAAAGCTGGCATGATGGATATGTTCACAAATCATAGACAGTATCACAGGCATAGCATGCATGATGGAGCGATGGGCTAATGTTATATACATACACAAGATATGTATGGCCTGCACATATGGGACAATGTAGTAGCAGAATAGGTACCCAAAATGGAGGTAACAGCAAGTGACCATGTCCAAACGTTCCATAGCAGGTGCAATGTGTGCCACAATGATGTCCAGCAGGGCCGTGTGTAAACACATGTGCAATGTACACAGTACTGACACCCCCCCCATGGTAGTGTCCACTGAACGGCAGAACTGGATGTCAACTGTCATGTCTATACAATAAGTCCGCTGTGGTGGTACCATGGGTGTGTGTCACCCACCAGCAAGGCAGCTATCACACGACTAGTGACACAGTGTGCCCCTGTGGGATGTGCACAGGACCTATGTCCCACAGCATGGTGTGTGTCCAGTCTGTGGATGTCACACAGGCGCCCTGGCTGAGCAATGTGGCATGTGCACATGCAGGACTGTTACTCCCCTGCCCACAGCAAACGCCATGTAGGAGTACTACATGCATCAGTACTGTGGAGAACATGGCCCATGGCAGAGTACATTACACCCTGTGTTAGTGGGCATGCAGGTGAGCACAGATGTGTTACATGACTGTCATTTGCATATGTCAACTGTCTGAGCTGGGTAGAGAGCACAGCATGACTATACTGAGACATGTAACGCTGTATCCATTGTGTAAGGTACACCACACATGTGTCATTGTAACACGCCCGCGGTATTACGTGTGTATGGCACAGGTAAAAAGGGCACCCAAGGTATCAGCTAGACATACGGTCCAGAAATGTGTAGTCCTGCACATGTGTACCCACGCTATGGTGTAATATGGCAACCACAGCACCATGTGGGCCATGTGTGTGTACATCAACCATGTACAACGTGATATGCCTGTATACGGACAGTATCCATGTGATACACACCGCATGACTGTCAGTATGCAAATGTGATGTGTATGCACTATGTGTGATGTAACTGATGCAATGATATCTACATGATATATCTGCCACACCGACACCTGTATGGGTGTCAGCAACATGAGCAGGATGAGCTAGAATGCTGCCAGGTATGTAGAAGTGGTACATGTAGGCATGTACAGTACTGTGTGACAGCAGGTAGTGTACGTATGCAAATATTGAGCATGAGCGGCCACATGTCTGAGGAACGCAATGCCACACGCCCCTGAAATGTTGTAGTCAGCATGATATGCCTGCACCACTGTGTGAACTGTACAGAAGGCACATGGCGTAACATGCCGAAACATACGGTACGATGTGATGCTGGATGTGTACACTGTCAATAGTATAAAGTGGAATGGTGCTGAAGGGCAAAAGAGCGGATCATGTCTGATGTGATACCCTCTGTAGCACCCCAACCACCCATGCACAATATGACAGGTGGCCAGCATGGGATGTGGTCTGCTGTACAGAAGCTCAACAAGGGTGCCAGGAAAGGCATGCAGGTAGTCATTGAGTGTGTGAAGCATGCATGTCAAGATGTGGCCCAGTGCCATACTGAATGGCCCAGTCATGGGTGATGTAGAGATGCCAGCCCCGCGACGTGCGGGTAAATGCAGTACCACTCCATGTGTGTAGTGATGATAGATGTGGTAGTGTGGTGGTCAGGGGTGCACAACGACCATGAATGGGCTGGTGAAAGCAGTCACTGGACGCAGCTGCTGCAGAGACATGTAACAGCCAGGTTGGCGGGATAACAACAACTCACGGGCGGTTGGAGGTGACATTGGGGACTGTGTTCCCAGACATAACATGTGCATGACAGTACTATGTAATATTGTCCACAGGGTTAATACAATGTCCAGCCAAGGATTGGAACCCTGTAGTGAGTGAGAGTGTGTATTGTTGGTAGGTACCCCATTGGCAGGCAGGATGCCAGCAACATCTGTGCTCAAATAAATGCCTGCGCATGACCGTGGTATGCTGCATTGAATGTGGATGTAGTCAAACAGCAGAGACATACCACCACACCGCGCGGAGGGCCCCAATAACTGCAAATGTCTGGCAGTCATGTAGTGGCAGGCAGCTGGGCTGTATGGAGTGTCATGCACCAGCAGGACACACCGTGACTTGGGTCATCCGTGACACACAATAAACACACAGGTGAACAAAACTACCGTGCAACAGCCTGCACATGTGCCCATAGCAGCGGCACGCGGTGCATTGGAACAGGAATACCACTGTGGCTGTCTGTGAAAGTGCGCCAGCACCACCATGTCTCAGTGTGGAATAACGCGCATGGTCCCTACCAGTGTAAATGTAGAAGCAGAAGTGCACTGTAGGATCACTGTTGGCAGGCACATAGACTGGGTCCATCGGATGAGGTGCCATGCCTCAACTACCTCTGTCAGTGGATGTCCAGTAATACCGGGCTGTAGTGTGTGTATGTACCATGCATGCTGCTATGGTTGTTTGCTTAGGTGTGTGGCTAGCAGGGGATGGTAAGCATGGATGTTCAGCAAACAGAGGGAGGGGGAGGTGTGTAGGCCTAGCATACAGACACATGGAGGTTTGGTGCATGCTGAGGGTATTGCAGGTATGGTATGTGTCATGTAATGTGTCACCCAGCTGGTGCTGTACTGCATGGCCAAGCATGTGTGGGGGCGCAAGTGGCGGAGTCCATACTAAGTGGAAGGTCCTGTTGCCGGGCAATACATAGCAGAAAGCAACTGTCCCAGGTGCATGTATTGGCATGCCAACCCGACTGGCATGTAACCTGTGGTGTACAGTGTCTGCACTGTCGCTAAGTGTCACAATAAAATGTGTACTGGCCACAAACATGGGTATCTGAACATGGACTACCTATGATGCAATGTGTCATAGGAAAATACAGTATGTGTGTAAATCACGGTGTGGTGGTGTGTGGGAACCACCCACCTGTGTGTGTGTTGCAGTCCAGGTATGTGACTGGAGGTATGATCTGTGTACAATCTGGACTGGCAGGTGTGCCAGTGGTAGGGCATGGAGGCATGTCCCAGGCAACCGTGAGATAAATGACATGTGTGCTGTACTGTGTGTGCAGTGCTACTGTACAGGCTGTTACAGTGGAGGTGTAAGCACGATTGTCACACATCACTGCATGCCGCTGTGCCTGCCTGTGACAGCCTCTGCCAGAGGCAGACATGTGACACCGCTGCACAGGCAGCATAGCATGAGAAGATGTACAATGTGGGCTGCACACTTGTAGCCAGATGTCCACATCGCCATGCTGTGTGCCGGCAGTGTGGTTCAACGACCGCACTCACATCAGACTGGACAAACAGCACATGCCTGCATAACAACAGTATTACCATAGTCAACAGTCCAGTGACAGAGTAGGCCAATGTAGACTATCCCTGCATCAAGACCAGTGGCTACTGGACACCTGACTAGATACACACACCTGGATCTAGTTAATTCACCATTGAGCCATCACATGTCCACGCGTCCATGTGGGCCGCATACAATGTCATCACAGGGTGGTCGGGCAATATGCTGGAGTGTGGCAAGGCAGACCTTTACGGTGTACCAGGTGATGTGTCATGTGTGCATATGTTGAGTAGCACAGCCGCTCTCACGCTAAGTTCTGCAAACATACTGGTGCATGATGTATAACAATTGTTACATGATGAATGGAACTGCACTGTCACCCACTACAGGGGCCAGCTGGCCAGGTGTGGTGTGACTGGTAACCCATGTTTGGTTGAATATGATACACACTGCCGTTGTAGGTGGGTAAAAGCCATGCTGGTGGCCACCAGTGATATATGCAGTGGTCAAGTACAAAACATACCGCATAGTGTTCAGGGTAGCAGGAATGCTCAATTGTCGTGGACGGCGCGTGCTGCTATGTGAATGGGTGTTTGCTGTGAATGTCAGTTACTATCCAGAAGACACCATCTGGTGCAGTCATGGTTACGAACACCGTACACACATCCACAGTAAAGTCAGAACTCCAGTCCCGCCAATGTGTGTCAGTCAAATTTGCAACTGCAGACATATGTGCTAATACGGCGAACACCTCCCCACCGTCATTCTGCCAGCTACATGATGGCTGGAATGTGCTGTAGAAATGTACAATGCTGGTAGCCCAATGAAGTACCTTGAATCAGACACAGCAATAATTGCGTCAGCCATGTAAACCATGCACAACAATGACTGGCCCAACAGACACAAACAATGCATTGACACATGGAACATGTGCTCATGACAACCCCACTGAGGTATGTTGCACATATAGATGTACACTGTCATCTAAGTATTATAGTATGGATGCAGACACACATACTCCACAGGTAGTACCATGTGATGTCGGTAGGGGGGCATTGTTTCTGTGTATATGTCACAGTAGATGTACACAGACATGTCCTGCATAGCCGCCATGTAGGGGTAGTTGTATAAGGTCACTACTGGACATGCCCATACAGAGTACCAAGGTCCCGTGCAGGAGATGTGTTAGGTGTACCACATGTGACATGCTGACAAATAACTAAGTATGTGTATGGCTGCCGGTGTGTACCTGTGTGACAATGTCTGTGATGGTGCAAGGCCATAGTAATGGCCACGCACACAAGCCCCACATAGCTGCATAGCCTGAACATATGCACAAGGAGTGTGGGATGATAGCAACCCACAGGTGGAGATGGGTACGGACGGCGGCCCACAACCACATGTGTGTGTACGGTGTTCACGTCCACGACACATGAGCATCTGAGAGGCTAGCGTCACAGCTGTACAGGGTCGCATGCATATATGTTCAGCAACATCCCTGTATGTCCCACCACTGGCCCGTGGACCGATGGACACCAACCAAATGTGCAGATATGAGATGTGCACAGCACATCACAGATGCCTACCGTAGAACAGGCCTACCATGTAGACATGTGCACAGTAGGTCTGCGCCACCTGCAGTCAAACACGTTAGGTGCCAAACCACACCAATAGTCCAGGCAATGACAATGTATGTCTGTGAATGGCTCCGGCATAGCAATATACCTGTGTCACCGTTGTGAACAACAATATGAATGGGTTGTATGTGTGAGGGGTGCATCATATGTGTATGGTCAGATCGACGATACCATCAGTGGACCTGCTATGTGAACATCCCTGTCCCCATACATGGATACCTCTGCTGAGGCCAACACCACATTCACAGAGGGAGGGATGGCGGTGTGTAGTGCAGCAGCAGACATGTGGGTGGCAGCAGGCACTGGATGTACACATATGTGTTACCCACATCAGTTCAGGCAGCCATCCATGTGCATGGGATAGCGGTGTGTGTCCACATACAGCACTGTGTCGATCAATATCCCAGCACATAGCACCTGCCAGGGCTACAGTGTATGCATGGATGTGTGATACCTGCATGCACCAGACACACCCTCAACAAGCAGCGTACAGCATACCTCGCTCGAGGACAGTGTCCACACCATGGTGATAAACATGTTGAATGTCCATATTCACACAGCTATGACATATGCAATGGACAGCCACCCTGCCAATACCGTCAGCCCCAGGTGGATCATACCCAGTGCCATGTATGTGGCATACCCTGCCATATCATGCAGAGATGACCAGCAAGGCTGCATGAGCTATCACAGTCCCACATGGTGCAATGGACAAAAGGCACTCTCACTATCAACCATACACAGCAGTAATGTGGTGGCGATGCACCCTGTCATGTTACAGGTGCTGTGTGATGCTCTGCACAATGTGTGTGTACATGCTATGCATGGCCTTTCCTGCTAATGTGTCATGGTTACACATTGCTCCATGTCTATCACATGTAACACAGGTGAGCTGTGGCAAGTTGTCCAGCACCGTACAGTGCTGTGTGGAAGTACATGGCACAACACATGCATGTGCAGGTGTCCATGTGTATGTGTACAGTGCGCTGCTGGCGTTCACAATGGACACAGGCGTGATGTGTACTTACATATACACAGCGTCCAGGTGAACAGTAGCACAGTCGTCACATGGGGACCTATGCCAACTGATATGGACATAGGTGCAGCCAGGTACACATGTCCATGGCAGGCTAACATCTACATGGTGCGTGCACAGTGTGATGGGGTGGCACACAGATATGATGTGACACCCAGTGCTCAATGGTGTGAAGCCACAACATCGGCTGTGTCACCGCCACGATGCCCTTCACAGATCACTGTGCAGATGTCGTACATGTCATAGCAATGTATTTCCAACAGTATGCCAGCACAGCAGTGTGAATGTGACCTGCCACCATCATTATGTCTTCCAGATAATGCCACGTTCCCGGCTTCCACCATTTAGCCGACAGGAGGAGGAGGTGATCATACCATACCTCCAGAGTAACTACACTGCCCTATTTAGCCATGTGCCACAGCAGGCACAGGAACGGCAGGAGATGTGGGAGGAGTTGTGCAGGAGGGTGAACAGCGTGGGCGGAAACAACCGCAGCTACCAACAAATCCGCAGGCACTGCACAGACCTGATCCGGCATGCAAGACAGCGTGCCACTGCAATCGCCAGGCAACAACGTGGGAGAGGTGGTGGGCCACCAACCCAGCCCCCACTCACAGCTACGGAGGAGCTCCTGGCCAGTCTGGGGACACCCACGGAACAACACGCAGAAACACTTGCGTCCATCGTGGAGGTGGGTGTCTCCCGAGCTATGAGCCTGGAGCCGCATGGTAAGTCAGTGTTGCATGTTTGTATGATAGGGCGTGGGTGTGGGTGTCATAGTACAACACATGATATAGCAATACATGCCAGGTATATGGCCACACAAGATGCAAACCATTGTATGCTATGTTGTGTTAGCAGACATGTGCATAGCACATGCAACCACACACATGCATGATGTGACATGCACAGTGCTGACCGTGGAGATAGTAATGGCTAATGTGTATACCTTTGTGTAATGCCTTTACAGGTACGTCTGGCGTGTCGCAAGGACAAGGGTCTGTTGCAGGTAAGTCTGTTGCTAGTCAAAGGCATGTTCTGCTGTATTGATATTCCCCATGTGTCTAGGCATGACATGCTCACCTGTGTGTGCCCCAGTCACGGTATACAGCTCGCACCACCGACACACACACCACCCATGTACAGTAGATACACCCGTTAGTGGTATGACACCACACAACCTATTGGTGTGTTACGTGCATTCAGCTATGCATACAATGGTGTAGGTGTTACACAATGGCTGCATGTGTAGTATGCATTGGTATGCCAGTGCAGTATGCACACAGTACCACATAGTGAGCTGTGATCTGGCCAGAGCACAGGTGTTACCAATGTGACCCATGCCCCTGCATCGGGTGCACACGTTGTGACATGGCACATGCCATGTCCCATGCATGTGGATGTCTGGCTGCAGCATTGTCACACCATGACATGACCTATGCACAACATAGCAGACATCCACACTGTCAGCATATCCGTAGAGAATGTGACACCTCACACTAGTATGGTTGTATGTCACATGGGCCACCACAGGGCCGTGTGCACGATGTCTACCACACACAATAGTCAATGACTCAGACAGACAAGGCCATGGTTGATACCTACAGGCATGTTGCCACACAGCACATCCACAGTGGGTACTCACCATTGCACCCTGTACACACATAGTGGGTTCATCACTGTAGTGGACCCCCTGGACATCTGATGTAGTACACCAGTGACATGGAATGCCTCTCCACAGCTACTACAGGTGCCTCCAATGTCCACCATATATGTGCTGCTGAGCAGCTGAACTGACTTACAGACATGGCAATGTAATGCGTCCAGGTCACGCATCGCACAGACACATAGCTGTGTCCTGCTACTGTGCAGTGGCACAGAGCCCGCACCACACTGTACAGCTATGCACACAGCTCACAGCAACGCCTGCACAGACATCACTGTTACCCATACATTGTATCTGTAGACTGTACACATAACACTGCACCATGACAGCCATTGTGATGTGGTGCATGCGGTGGGACACCATCTTCACATGTCCACATGATACCGCACATGTTTGCGGTGTACATTACATAGTGTTGGCAGCCATGTGTACTCTCAACTTGCCCCCGTGGCCACACGGTGTATCACGCTGATGCATGCAAACTACCATGAATGTGTGTACTGCATGCCTACTAAATGACACCTGCCTGTTGTACTGTCCCCACCAGGGCAGTGTACATACTGCCACTATGAATGTCTGGTCTGCATTCACTGGTCTGTGTTGTGTGAATGCTGCATGCCACCTGCATTATCACATGCATGCTGTGTGTGTGTGTGTGTGTGTGTGTGTGTGTGTGTGTGTGTGTGTGTGTGTGTGTGTGTGTGTGTGTGTGTGTGTGTGTGTGTGTGTGTGTGTGGGTGTGTGTGTGTCTGTATTGTAACCGATGGTATGTCTTTGTATTGACAGGTGCTGTAGGTGAGTTCCCCTCCTGCGGTCAATCTGATGCTAGTGTCCCCACAGATACTAGTGGTGATGACCATGTGCATGAGGCACAGGCAGGGTCGTCACAGACACTGTGCCACTGGAGAACATCACACATACGTCCCTTTCATCCCCGCACACGGTTCAGATGCCGACACATACCCCAACACCGTTGACCATAGATGACGGTCAGTCAGCGTCTGTTGTCCCCGAGCAGGAATGTGTGGTGGCTGCAGAAGGTGTGGGTACACACGATGTTGCCAGTGTAAGGACTGGTGCAGTGCCACGCAGGCATGTGGCAGGTGCTGCTCGTAGGGGGAGCACCGCTAGACATACACCTGCCGTACAGGGTGCAGCAGCTGGTATAACCAGACGCATGTTCCAGACTGTAATGGCGGGGCGGCGCAGGCACGTGCGAGCAGAACCAGGAAGGGCAGAGGCTGCAGAGGTCTGCAATCCGTTCCTAAATGACAACATCGAGGCATTGGCGAACGCACAGGAGCAGGTTGCCGAGGTTCTGGATAGGACATTGGGTGAATGGCTGGTCTCTCGACCGAGGCATGGCCATCCTTGAGCGTCGCAGTCCGTGCAGGAACACCAGGTAGCGGTGAGGCATAGGGCACGGGGGCGTGGGCCAGCAACACCACCTGCTGCAGGTCAGCGTGTGCGTGCCACCTCCCATGCCCACACAGACAGTGCTGGTAGCAGCAGCAGTGCAGCTGCTACTACACCATCCACACCAGGACAGAGCAGGCCACGTGGACGTGGCCCTGGACGACCCCGTCGTGGTCACGTTCCCACCGGACATGTGACATCGGAGAGTGGACAGTCTGTACCTCACCCGTCGGCCCTCAAGGGCACCCTTGGTGGCAGGCTGGGTCACTGCAGACACACAGTGAGCCACCACCTGCACTGTACAGTCAGGGGCTGCTAAGCATACCTGTAGGCAGCATCAAGAGACACTGAAACTGTGTACACACACACCCACACAGCAGAGACACAACTGTAGGGCTCCACCACACCTTGACATGTACCTATATATGTCATGCCTACTCAAATGCACTGGCCCTTACAATATGATGTCATCTAATATACAGCCTATGCTCAGGGTACCGCCATACTGAATTCTGTGCATATGATTAAGCCCCTGCCGTGACACTAGGAAATAATAGCCCCATCAATGCACCCATAAGCCAACATACGGCGATGCATCAGGTGGAATACCCATAGTGAGAGGTGTGATGCCACCCAGAAATGCTATTGGGGCACGTGGTTGGTGTAAGGTTAGGTGGTAAAGGACAGGACAGGTGTGTATGTGGTGTGGTTTGTGCACGGACATCATGCAGCAGACATACCATGCAGGACAGGTGCAGCATTCATTGATATGTGTACACAGTATGTGTGGTGGTTACATGTGTAGCACCATGTCGGTGCAGTTAACCCGTATGATACTGATGGTGTACTTGCACGTGCCTACTGGGAGCACTGTAATTAGTTCCCCACGTGTAGTCGTGGGGTACCCACAGGCATGTCTGGCAACATCAGCATAGCACAGTTACCCACATCCGGCATGGACCCCTACATAGGTACATAGGCGCACACATGAACGTAACAGGATATGTGCCCTACGACATGTGTGGACCTAGCATGACTGTGTGTGGCATCTAACACCCCTCAGGATGGGGATGCCATATCCATCAGTCCCCAGTCCCTGGTCTAGCAGTGACACACAGAGGTTGCCTGGCGCATAACTATCATCACACATCCACACGTCATTAGCAGTCCTGGACAAAGGCAGTCAGGGCCTTTCCTTCACATGGCCTGGCACTCCTCCCCGTGTTGTAGGGTGTCTGGCCGTTAACCCTGTTCCCCCAGCACGTCCCACTCATCTTTGTGTTGAGGTGTCTGACAGTCGCTTCTGTGCCCGTGTTTGCATGGAGCCTGGGAGGTGGAATGTGCCCATGTCACCCAGGTCAGACATGGCCGTGTATGTCAGGCACAGATCACCACGGAGCAGCTGTGCTGTGAAGATCCACAGCCAGTGTCCCCTTGGCCGTGCAGCTTGTGACACATGTCCTAGCACCGTCATCCCCGGCTTGTGGAACGCGTTTGCGGTCCTTCCGTGTGCTGCAGCCGTCACGTCAGCCACAGGCCCCATGTGCCATTTATGCGCAGTCATTGCTCTGGTGTGTGATGTGTACAGGGTACAATGAACACCCCTGATGTGGTTGCCATTCCATCCAGACCAGGAGGCCACAATGGAATGTCTTCACACCCACATTGCCATTGTGTGTGTTGACAGAGGTTGCCGACAGGTGTGGTAGCCATTTCCCTGAACATGTCCACCATCTTTAATGGCGTACCACCTACATGTGACATTGGGACGAACATGTCCTTCACACTGGGTAGGGCTGCACCTTCTCTGGCATTTAGTAGCAGGCCATGGCTCTGGCACCAGTCATCCATGTCTATGACGCCCTAGGTGGATGTCCGTGTAACATGGGGTGTTGGGTATGTTGGCGGTGCGTAGTCATCTGCATACCTTGTCTGCTACAATCCCCCTATGATTGCATGCACATTGGAAGGTCGGATGCCATATGGCAGGGGGCACAGGAGTGAGCCCTGTGGGCCTCCACTGGGTCCAGATATGAGTGTGACAAGGCACCTTGAGCACCAACCCTGTGTGGTGTGACCTCCAACCTGTCTGAGAAGCATCGGGTGACATATGTCCCCACATGTATGCTGGCGAGCCTTTCCATGGGTCCCATGTGTAGTGTGCTCTGAACGCTCCCACCAGGTCATGGTACTGTGTGCAAACCCACATATCCCCATCAATGGCCTTGGTGACCACTCCAGACTGGACGAGCAGGTTCGGGAGGCAGGATCCGCCCTTGACTATGTAGTTGTGGGTATGTTCCGGTATTGGCTGTACACCGCTATCTGTAACCATGACCACCTGTATGGACCTCCACACAGCTTTGCAGACAACACTTGTCAAGCGTATAGGGTGTGGCTGTTGACAGTCCATAGGAGCACTACCCTGGCATAGTGGGACCACAGATGCCATATGGCATCCATTGGGGACATAGCCCATAGTAAGGCTAACATGACACAGTGGCCGCATGTGTGGGCCGAGGGCCTCAATGAGGATGGGTAGCACACAGCCAGGGACACCATCGGTGCCCATTGCTGACGTGTCAACCGCCATAGAGATATGGGATCACTCCAGGCCATATGACATGTTTGGGAGGATACACTCTGGTGGGATGGATATGTTCCCTGTTGGGGGGGGATGTATGCATGGAACATGTCCTGTGGTTTGCAGACAATGTCTGTGGGTGCAGTGACTGTTGTACCATTCTGGACCATTTCCAGGCAAGTCTGTGCCCCCAACCATGTCCTTACCACAGTTAGGGAAGGCCCTGTGGTTGTCTCATGTGCCCTCTGCAGTACCACTCCCACAAGCGGACCTGGATGATGGTATGTGGGGCCGTATGGTGACGCCGGTATGAATGGGTGATGGTTTCCCTGGTACTGTCATTGCTCTGCCATGTAGTAGCTCCAACTGTTGATGTACAGGTAGTCAGTGGCTGCGGTCCACCACACCATGTGCCTACCTGTGGTGGACAAGGTCCTGATGTCATCATGTTTGCCTGTTGCAGACATGCATGTGGGTGGTCGCGGAAGGCATTCGTTATGGGTTTGCCGCTCTCGCCTCTGTTCAATACTGCCATGGAGGACTTGTAGGGTACCACACCGGGTCGTGAGGATGTGTGTGGTTTTCTGTGGAGAGGTCATCACTGAGGTCCCCCACGTTGGTGTTGGTTACAGTGAGGATGACCAGTGGATCCAACTATACGGTCTTGCATCACCATTGAGGGCTGTACATCCTGTGTGGGGCATATCACTCACCATGTGTGATGGGCAGAACTGTCAGACATCCCCTAGTATGTATGGTGCATGGCTGTTTAACAGTGGCCAGGTGTGCTTGAACACCTGGGACTGCCTGGCGTACTATGTGTTGTGCCATGGGTAGCAATGTTCCCCAGGCTATGTATGGGTGGTTCCATGTCACACCCAATACGGGATTGCTGCTTGTGAGAGCATGTGCCCCACTCACCTCAGCAGTCCTCAGGACATCTGTGAGAGGTATCCTGTGTTTGGGAGGGTTGTCTGTAGCATGCAACAGAACTGTAGGTAGTCCTACACATGGTTAATTGCACCCTAGATATTCCCATATGCTTGTACGTCATGGCATGGCGGGTTGCTGTTCTTCTTGGACACACAGGATGGTCCGCATTCCGCCACCCATGCCGTCGCACCATGTGTATGCATGTCTGATCTATGCCGACTCTAAGTGTCTAGGCATGCCCCAGTAGGCAGCTGTGTAGATAGACACACAGCACCCAGTGCACACAGCGCCCGTCTGCAGTTATACCCCAGGTGCATGCCTGTATCCCCCTCACATAGCAGCCACGTCTGTGGCATAGCCAGGTTTCTGTTGTGTGTTTTAGACACACGATGAGTCATTCCGCCACCCATGCCGTGTCGCAACATGTGCATGTCTGCCCTGTGCGAGTCTAGTGTCTGAGCACTGCAGTAGCCAGTGATGCTGATCAGTGGTTACTTGTTATTTCGACTGCAGCACTAACGTGGCTAGTGTACGGCGACCTTGGGATAGTAACAGACTGCGTGACTCGCACTCTGTCCGAACACCGGTCAGGCGCATTGCTCTGCGATAGTACACTCACGTGAGGTATGCCTGACAGCCTGCTCAATGCTTCGATGGCAGCGTTCTGTAAATGCTTCATACTGTAGTGTGTTCATGTAGATAAGTAGTAAGAGTTCGTCCCACGTCCCTTCCGTGTGTGTGTGTGTGTGTGTGTGCGTGTGTGTGTGTGTGTGTCTCTGTGTGTGTGTGTGTTTCCAGCTGCCTCTCACGACTGATTATAGCTTTTAAACGCTCCGCAACATGCCTTAGCTGCTTGCCAACTATTGTCTTATGACGTCAGCCTACAAGTATGCCTGTGACAGCGCTCTGTTGTAAACTTTCGGTGTGCATAGCGTTCTGTAAATACTTCATACAGTAGTGTGTGTTCATGTAGATAATCGTAGGATTCGTCCCCCATCCTTCCGTGTGTGTGTCTGTGTGTGTGTTTCCAGCTGCCTCTGCGACTGTATGCTTTTAGGCTCCGCAACACATGCCTTGGCTGTACCAACTATTGTCTTGCAGGTGACGTCAGCAGCCTACAAGTATGCCTGTGACAGCGCTCTGTTTAGTAAACTCGGTAGCGCGTTCTGTAAATGCTTCATACAGTAGTGTGTTCATGTAGATAGTCGTAGGTTCGTCCCCCGTCCCTTCCGTGTGTGTGTGTGTGTGTGTGTTTCCAGCTGCCTCTGCGACTGATTATGCTTTTAGACGCTCCGCAACACATGCCTTGGCTATTGCCAACTATTGTCTTGCGGGTGACGTCAGCAGCCTACAAGTATGCCTGTGACAGCGCTCTGTTTAGTAAACTCGGTAGCGCGTTCTGTAAATGCTTCATACAGTAGTGTGTTCATGTAGATAGTCGTAGGTTCGTCCCCCGTCCCTTCCGTGTGTGTGTGTGTGTGTGTGTGTTTCCAGCTGCCTCTGCGACTGATTATGCTTTTAGACGCTCCGCAACACATGCCTTGGCTATTGCCAACTATTGTCTTGCGGGTGACGTCAGCAGCCTACAAGTATGCCTGTGACAGCGCTCTGTTTAGCAAACTCGGTAGCGTTCTGTAAATGCTTCATACAGTAGTGTGTTCATGTAGATAGTCGTAGGTTCGTCCCCCGTCCCTTCCGTGTGTGTGTGTGTGTGTGTGTTTCCAGCTGCCTCTGCGACTGATTATGCTTTTAGGCCCTTCCCAACACATGCCTTGGCTATTGCCAACTATTGTCCTGTGGGTGACGTCAGCAGCCTACAAGTATGCCTGTGACAGCGCTCTGTTTAGTAAACTCGGTAGCGCGTTCTGTAAATGCTTCATACTGTAGTGTGTTCATGTAGATAAGTGTAGGTTCGTCACCCGTCCCTTCCGTGTGTGGGTGTGTGTGTGTGTCTCCAGCTGCCTCTGCGACTGATTATGCTTTTAGGCGCTCCAACACATGCCTTGGCTATTGCCAACTATTCTCCTGCGCGTGACGTCAGCAGCCTACAAGTATGCCTGTGACAGCGCTCTGTTTAGCAAACTCGGTAGCGCGTTCTGTAAATGCTTCATACAGTAGTGTGTTCATGTAGATAGCCGTAGGTTCGTCCCCGTCCCTTCCGTGTGTGTGTGTGTGTGTTTCCAGCTGCCTCTGCGACTGATTATGCTTTTAGACGCTCCGCAACACATGCCTTGGCTATTGCCAACTATTGTCTTGCGTGTCGTCAGCAGCCTACAAGTATGCCTGTGACAGCGCTCTGTTTAGCAAACTCGGTAGCGCGTTCTGTAAATGCTTCATACAGTAGTGTGTTCATGTAGATAGTCGTAGGTTCGTCCCCCGTCCCTTCCGTGTGTGTGTGTGTGTGTGTTTCCAGCTGCCTCTGCGACTGATTATGCTTTTAGACGCTCAACACATGCCTTGGCTATTGCCAACTATTGTCTTCTGTGACGTCAGCAGCCTACAAGTATGCCTGTGACAGCTCTGTTTAGCAAACTCGGTGTCGTTCTGTAAATGCTTCATACAGTAGTGTGTTCATGTAGATAGTCGTAGGTTCGTCCCCGTCCCTTCCGTGTGTGTGTGTGTGTGTTTCCAGCTGCCTCTGCGACTGATTATGCTTTTAGGCTCCGCAACACATGCCTTGGCTGTGCCACTATTGTCTTGCTGGCGTCAGCAGCCTACATATGCCTGTGACAGCGCTCTGTTTATAAACTCGGTAGCGCGTTCTGTAAATGCTTCATACAGTGTGTGTTCATGTAGATAGTCGTGGTTCGTCCCCGTCCCTTCTGCTGTGTGTGTGTGTTTCCAGCTGCCTCTGACTGATTATTTAGGCGCTGCAACATATGCTATTGCCAACTATTGTCTTCGAGGTGTCAGCAACCTACATATGCCTGTGACAGCGCTGTTTAGCAAACTCAGGTGGCGTTCTGTAAATGCTTCATACAGTAGTGTGTTCATGTAGATAGTCGTAGGTTCGTCCCCGTCCCTTCCGTGGTGTGTGTGTGTGTTTCAGCTGCCTCTGCATTATGCTTTTAGGCCTGCAACACATGCCTTGCTATTGCCACTATTGTCTGCGGCGTCAGCAGCCTACAAGTGCCTGTGACAGCGCTCTGTTTGTGCGGTACGTTCTGTAAATGCTTCATACAGTATGTGTTCATGTAGATAGTCATTCGCCCCGTTCGCCCTGTTGTCCTTGTGTGTGTGTTTCCAGCTGCTCTCACTGATTATGCTGATCCGCAACACATGCCTTAGTATTGCCACTATTGTCTTGCGGTGGCGTACACCTAAGTATGCCTGTGACAGCGCTCTGTTTGAACTGTAGCGTTCTGTATCTTCATACAGTATGTGCATGATAGTGTGGTTATCCCCGTCCCTTCTGCTGTGTGTGTGTGTTTCCAGCTGCCTCTGCGACGGTTAGGTGCATCCCCACATCCCCAGCTATTGCCAACTATTGTCTTCGGTGTCAGCAGCCTACATGTACCCCACATCCCCCATTATATTCGGTGGCAGCGTGCATTGTCCATTATGCCTACTGACATGTATAGTAGGTTCATTCCCGTCCCTTCCGGGTTGTGTGTGCGTGCTTTACCATACATCTGAATGCTTATTGACATGCACAATCACATGTATGTGATATTTACATGTTGGACCCATTGTTGGTGCATTGTACTGCATACCTGTCGTGCACTGTGGACACTGCATGTTCATGTGTTCATATTACGAAGACTTGGGTATGTCACTGTGAGTATTCCTCATGTTTCAGTGTTTGTGTTGCATAGTACAATATCATGTCTGGTGTGTTCATAGTATGCTTTCTGTGATGGTGACATGTGTAACATTTGTGTTGATGCGTCTCTGCTTTCATATGCTGACTACATCCCCATTGCTGCATGAAAGTGACAAATTGGAAGTGTAAGGGTGCATTTAAAGCCTGGATACTGCCATGTTATGTATGTAGAAGTCTCCGCACCCAGGGTGATGCATACATGTCTATGTACCTTTGGATACCATATGTCGACCTGTGTGAAATGTTTATGTTGACTGTTCCATCTACCTATGTGTGACATTGTTTTGCATAGGGTGCCAGCAAGTCTTCCCTGTTCATTGTGGCCATGTTGTATTGACATCAATCCTATTATTCATGAAGGATGTCCGTCTTTGGTGCGCATATACATAGTTTGACCATCCTATGTCATTCCCAGCAGGCGTTGGGTGTGCCATTGGTATCTGTTCCACAGGTGACCCATCTGTTCGCACTGTGGGCGGTGATCCCCATATATGTGCTGGCACATGGTGTATATGTGCGCGGTATCTGCAGCGGTCTTTCTAATGGGGTGTATCTACTGTCCATCTGTATGTCCTGGGTTATGCCCCTTAACAGCTGTGGGATTCCCCCAGGTTTGCAGCTATGGGTGCCATCTTGGCCGTACGTTTGTCCATCCATGGGAAATGCCTACTGGACACTGATGTAGGGCTGAGCACATTTCACAGCTGCATTCTCCATTTCGGTGGATGATCGGTATTAGTATTGTGGAGTAACTGTATGCCAGCCACATCCCCCACGGGCGGGACGGATTCATCTGCCAACAACACGACACCCATTTTGCATACCCAGGATCCCATGTCTGCAACCTCGACGGTACCTTGCATCCTTCATGTGTGCGGAACTGGGATATGGGCGCATGTATGGATGCGGCAGCCTGGGGACCTATTCATATGTCCTGCATGTCATGGACAGGTATCATCAACCTTAAACACGCTGGTGGTGCATATCTACCTGTGCCGTAGTCACGGTTGTACTCTTCCGGTTCACACTATGTTGCCACACTCACGTAATTTTGGAGTCCTACAATGGACACCGATGTGCATATGTAATGTGTAGAACGTGTTGTACTGTTACCATCTGGCCAGTGGTATTGTCTGCCGCTGTATGTTCCCCATTCGTGGATGTCTGTGACTACCCATATTATGTAGTGCTACGTAACCCGTGTCCTTCCACAATCACCCATAGGGTGTTACTGTAGTCCTGCAGGTTGGCAACAGCTTTACATAATCCTCACAGGTACCATTGTGAACTATCCGCCACTGAATCGTCAGTATAACACAGCCGGTACATGTAGAACCTATATTCATGACAGTATACGGTTATGTGTGTGAACTCCATAAAGCGATAGTATGGCCTTCCTACTTCACGTTGTTGGTGTGCCATTAATATGTGTTCCATAGGTGATATGTTCCAGAGTGGAAGCGGGTGATCCCCATACTGGATAGCACCTTAGCTGTGTGTCCAATAACGCTGGGATTATGCAGCATGGATGTCTCTGGTGTATGTACTGCTGTTTCCATGTCTATGTCCTGTGTCATGCCTACTACGGCTGTGATTCCACCAGGTTGCTATTATGGGTGCCATCTTGTCCGTCGTTTGTCCATCCTTGGGAAATGCCTACTGGACACTGATGTAGGGCTGAACACATTTCACATGCCTTTAGCATTACCCAGTATGTGCTTTGCATCCTTACACTGGGGACTAAAGGCATCCTGTACCCGCAGCCCTCCGGGCGGGACAACGGATTATCAGCCAAACAACACGAGACCCATTTTGCATACCCAGGATACCAGGGCTGCAACCCCCATGACGCGCACACATCCTTCATGTGCGGAACTGGATATGGGCGCACATGTATGGACACGGCAGTCTGGGGACCTCTGTTCATATGTCCTGCATGTCATGGGCAGGTATCATCAACCTTAAACACGCTGGTGGTGCATATGTCTAGCTGTGCCGTAGTCACGGTTATTACTCTGATTGGCTTTTCTGATGGATACTGGCAGAACGCATGTAATTTTGGAGTCCTACAATGGACACCGATGTGCATTTGTAAAGTGTAGAACGTGTTTGACTGTCCCCATCTGGCCAGTGGTATTGACTGCGCTGTATGTTCCCCAATCGTGGATGTCTGCTTGACTACCCATCGTTTTATATGACATGGCCTATCTATATCCACGTGCCTGTATGCGAAATACAGCAAACCTTGCGTCCTGCCCATCTTCATAAACGACATTATGGAACATATATCGCAAAACAGACACTGTCAATCACGATAGACTCCACGGTGAAAGGATACTGGGCCTGCTCAACTACTACCATGGGGCACCGTAGATGCGGATGTCATGACATAGTTGTCCGTATATACTTCCTTCAGAGTCGGTTATGATTAATCAATAAACCTGCTCATAGTTAGGTGGACAGTGCTCCAAGTCTTGATTATAACGTGACATATACATATCAGTGTTGCATGCCTTACTTCATGGAAACAATAATGCGGCAACAATGTGTTAATATATCTACAATATTGGTAAATACAATCAGTATCCGGACACATAGTTGATAATTGGTGAGAGTGCACCTTAGAATGTGGTGTGTTGATCAGGTTATGTATATCGATGTGTATATATTAGTAGCATTACGATAACAAAGCATGGAATCAATAGGGACTATTTAAGCATATATTTGACAATTATGAATGTAAATGCGTGTGGAGGAGACATCCGTAACCTTCCCTGGTTCCACTGGATCACACAGCAGTACACTCGCATGTCCGGATTGTGGGTTACGGCGCAGCACTATGCATATCCGTATTCCGTTTATATATGTTTACAGTGTCTGTGTGGTTACGTGTTTTTGCGTTACGCTTGTGACTATTCGGTAACATATGTCTGATCCGGTTGACGGACGGCGTGTGCAGAAAGCACTTACAAGCTTTATATATGTAACAGTCTTTGCAGCATGGGCGCTTTCACATTCTGCACATCTATATGTTCTATGGTCATAATTCAAACGTGACTGCAGTCACGTTTGAGTTACTACGTGACCAGTGCACGTTGGCTGTTCGTTGTCATTGATATGCATACCCGTGGTACCTATGTACATTCACATATCATCCCCGCACAGGCACGCGTCACAGGCATCCATTCCCCTGCTGGGAAAGGTGCGGTACTGCATGTTGAACATTCCTAATTCCCCCTCGCTCATGGCCCAGGATGCATATGTCGTCACCACAGGGCTGTTCAGATGACAGCTGCTTATATCCCACGCATGCCAGCCTTGATTGTCAGGGTGTTGCTGTGGTGCTTTGGGTTTGGTGTGGTGCGCCCACTGTACGGCACCGCCCTGACCCATATGCGAATGTTAGATGGAGTCACATGGGAGCACGTTTTATCCGTGTCCATGGTACCATATCCGCAGCCCCCAATTAGTGCTCTTAACTGCATTATTAAGCCGATTGTCCGGTGTATCCGTTTGAGGTCTCGTTATACTAATTGCACACGGTCTGTCGAACTAACCTACTGCCATGCAACACTCCGTATGCTTGTGGGCTGTGTGCTTAATATTACAAGGGTTTAACATTAGCGTGGCGACTTTCACTGAGCCACAGACATGTCCGTTTGCTTTTTGGCCCTGTTCGCTGTGCTACACACATTTAACATGGTAACGGGTTGAACGAAGCTCGAACACGAGGACATCGGGTTGTCCGTCATTGTCTATTATTGAATGTCTCTCTGTGGAGTTTTGTTTCCTAAGCGACACATTGTCGGCGTGATACTTGGACATCTCGGCAGTGCGTCCGCGCAGCGGGTGTGATATATCTGCCTTTGGCAGCCCGAACAGGCGTATGCTGTACCGTATGTCTGGGGATATATGGTTTCCTTCCCTCGTAGATGATGTGCCATACTAGCAATGAAGCCCTACTTGATGACCAGCGTCTGGGTGTGGGTACTGCTGTATTACCCGGAAGAGTGGCCTTAGGGTAGAGTGGTGACCTAGGCAGGGATTTGCCGCGATCGTCACCGCTGCCCCCTCCTGGTCTACCTACACCGATAGAGTCTGGAAGGTGCGAGTAGAGGCAACACCCTGAGCTGACTGCCTGCGGCTATGCCTGGGCGGCTATGTGTGGTCCCTTGGGCATGGGACTCGGGGTTAACGTCTGCGTTGTATATCCAGCATTACCACATCCAGCCCCAAGGCAGTTAACACAACATCCATGAGTCCCACATAGTGTCCCAGCACAATGCACTCGAAGAGGAACTCTATGGGAATTTAACCCACACTTAGGACAGCTGTGTCCTAACCTCACCTCAGGATACATACCTGAGTAGCTGGGGCGATTGTAGTCACACTCCACACCAGATGGGTGCCTCCACTGACCTGGGTATTACCAACGCCTACATTACTTTGACAAGCCTTATCTGCAAAGCCATGGAGATGAATCATAATGGGACATAGATTGATTAGGACATAGGGGACCGCATACTTTGGATACAACCCAGTTTAGCTTGGTCATAGTCAGATCATACCCTTTACACGTGTTTCACTTTGTAGAATCAGTCACCAAGGCCATTGCTGAGGGTAAACCAGTCCATACAGCCTACCTCAACCCGGCAGAGGCCCGTCGACACAATACCCCCTCGGGTATACTTGATAAACCCGTCATCTTGAATATAAATCCATACATAGCCTATGGTTTGCAAGCGGGCTGGAGTCACCAAATTACATGGCCATAGTTATGGCGCCATGTCCTTACTTTCACAACCAGTCTGGGTGGTGTCCCATGGGGGCTCGTCCTGGAGTCCACTATTTCCAACTTCTACATTCCAATGTACTTGCGCACACACAGGGGGTTATGGGTGAAAATGTTTGCATCATTTAAACGGATGCCAGAGTCAGACACACATCCCCAGCCTGGAGTATCCTTCAAGTGCCTCACAGATGTGGATAAGTGGTACCAGAGCTTACATGTCCTACAGCTAAATAACAGGAAATACGCCATAGGCATACCGCTTCGGGATGAACAAGGTTACCCGAGAGGAAACTGTTACCATATAGGTGGCAGATCCACACTGAACCGCGAGGAGGGGGTTACCAGTGATCTGGGGATACGTGTTGTTGTTAATGGCCGTTAGATTGAACACACATATTTGCTAACTTTTATAGTTGTGTGAACCCTTCCCACATTGGCCCACATCATCATGAAGGGATTCACATCTAGATCGGGAGGTCATTGTCCCCTTGTACTCATCACTCTCAATAGACCTTTATGATTGGGGTACAATGCCCGTTCAGAATGTATCTGACCCAACACCTGCAGCAGCTGGAAAGGCACCAACAGTTCTTCGATAATGGATGCTGGGTCTCAGGTATATGTATTATACTGACCGACTGAAAGGACTCCAGCTGTATACAGTTGTATACCACTTGCCCAGGGTGACCCGTGCCTGGCATGCCGCGACTAGGTCCGAACCAGATCTGATGACTATGCTTCCGTCAATAAGGTAAAATCCTCAGAACCACAAGGAGACGCTGGCGTACTCCTTGACACTGTCATTAGTCGAATGTGTTGTTGAGACGGATTCATACCCAGACACTCTCACTATGCTACTATGGTGACTGCCTTTAATTCTTGGTGTGCTCTGGTTGGTCACTAGCGGTCTAATTACCCTAGATCTTTGCTTTGGACTTCATGTACAGTTGTCTGTGTGTTTCTTGTATGGAGGAGATATGGAGCTGTAGTCCCTAATATTATGAGTTGTGTAATGCTTTCACGGCAGTGTAATTCACGGTTTTGCATTTATGCATGTGCCATCTTAGTCATGCAGCTTGTTGTCCATCCATGTGAATTGCCTACTATACCCTGGTATGGGGCTGTACACATTTTCACCTGCATTTTGCATTCCCGGGTATGGTGTGCATTATTAGGCGGAGGCATGTACTACTTTGTCCCTCTGAGGCCGGGACAAAGGATTTGCCCTGTGAAACAACACGAGGCCTGATTCTACATACCCCAGACTCCCTTGACTGCAACAGTGGACAGGTACCATTACACATCCTTCATGTGTGCTGCGGTGTGATGGGCCTTGCTTCGTAAGACCCGATACCTGGGTATCTCTGTGCATGTGTGCTGCAGTTCTTGGACGCTATCATCAGCATTGAACAAACTGGCGTGCCTATGTGTACATGACGTGGTACCGACAATTAGATCATAGGTAATGCAGGAAGCTTAGCAGGCATGCTCTGAACAAATTTTGGGTCCTACAATGAACGCGATGTGCATTTGTCAAGTTAGATGTTGCTGGACTATATCCACCTGCCCAGAGCTTTTCATTGCTGGTGTATGTTCCCCAATCGCGGATGTCTGTTTGACTACCCATTCCACATGGTGCTACATAACTTACATTTCTTGTAGTACTGTGAACAAATGACATACATCAAAGATGGTGGTTACCAACTTTACTTCATATAAACCTCAGACTTGTCCCATTGGGACATATCCGTCACTATATTTCCAATATAACACCACCAGAACATGTTGCTTACCTTTGCATTCATGTAACCATGTTGTCTTAGTAGGTGGGAATGCTGCATAGTTTACACGTCGTGGCGTTGTGTGTGTACCGATGGTATGTGTTCCACAGAATTAGGTACATCTGTTCGCTATACAGTGGCGGGTGCTCCTCAGTCTGTTGCTGGCAGACTGAGTGCTGTGTCGCGTGTTGGCAAAGTCCACGGCTCTGTATCTGGGATGTCAACTATGGTCCCTATCTGTATTGCCTGTGTCATGCCTTACCGCTGACTGTATCATTTACCGGGTTTGCAGTTGTAGATTGCCATCCACAACCATACGGGTGTCCATCATGACAATTGCCTACTGGACACTACTATGGGGCTGTACACATTCCACACCTACATTTTAATTTCTCGGTATGGTTTGCATTATTAGCGGTAAAGGCAGGTATACGCGAAATCCCTCCCACAGGCGGGTAGAATGATTGCCTGTGAGAAACAACACGAGCACAGAGTCTACATATCCAGAATCCTTGACGCAACAATTGCCAGTACCCGTACACATACCGTCATGTGTGCGGAGGTGTGATAATGGATACGAATACTATGGACCGGTACCCTGGCAAATTCTGTTGCATCTGTGCTGCATTACATGGACAGCTATCAGCAACATTAAACCGTTTGCGGTGCATATGTGTACCTGTAGGCGTCAATAAGTTCGAATGCAGCATTGAAATAAGACATAATTTGGTTCTTTCCACAATTTTTGGGTCCACAATGGACACCACTGTGCATGTATGTAAAGTGTAGAGCTTGTAGGGCTGTGTCGCCTTGTGAGCAGTGGGTTTCACTGATGCTGTGTGTTCAGCAATTGTGTATGTCTGTTTGACTACCCATTCCACATGGTGCTACATAACCAGGTGATTTAGTACTGTGGACAAATGACATACATCCAAAGATGCTGGTTAACAACTGCTTCATATAAACCGCAGACATCCCAATGGGACATATCCGTCACTGTATTTCCAATATAACACCACCGGAACATGTTGATTACCATTCATTTAACCATGTTGTCTTCATAGGTGGGAATGACATAGTTTACATATCCTGCGCGTTGTGTGTGTGCCATTAGTATGTGTTCCACAGGTCGACATCTGTTCCGCTGTACGGTAGCGGGTGCTCCTCAGTCTGTTGCTGGCAGACTGAGTGCTGTGTCGCCGGTGTTGGACGAGAGTCCGGCTTGTATGTGGAATGTCAACTAGTCCCTATGTGTATTTCCTGTGTTATGCCTTACGCGGCTATGTCATTTACCGGGTTTGCAGTTGTGGGTGCCATGTGTCCATCCATGACAATTGCCTACTGGACACTAGTATAGGGCTGTACACATTCCACACCTACATTTAGCATTCTCCGGAGTATGGTTTGCATTATTAGCGGATAGTATGGCAGGTGCTACACATCCCTCCACAGGGGAGGAAGGATTGCCTGCACACGAGCACAGAGTCTACATACCCAGAATCCCTTGACTGCAACAATTGACAGTACCCCACATCCGTCATGTGCGGACTGTGATGTGGATGCAGTTCTATGGACCGGTACCCTGGGTATTTCTGTGCATCTGTGCTGCATTACATGGACAGCTATCAGCAACATTAAACACTATGTGCATATGTGTACCTGTGGCGTCAATGAGTTCAGTGTTGAAATGGCATTCTGTCTTTAGACAAATTTTGGGTCCTACAATGGACACCACTGTGCATATCTAATGTGTAGAGCTTGTCGCACTGTGTCCTTGTGACCAGTGGGTTTCACTGAAACTGTGTGTTCAGGAATGGCGGATGTCTGTTTCTACCCATTCCACATGGTGCTACATAACCAGGTGATGTTACTGTGGACAAATTACATACATCCAGATGCTGGTTAGCAACTCAATTTAAACCCAGACGTCCCAATGGGACATATCCGTCACTGTATTTCCACTATAACACCAGAACATGTTGCTTACCTATGCATTCATTTAACCATGTTGTCTTCATAGGTGGGATGCCATAGTTTACATATACGCGGCGTTGTGTGTATGCCATTAGTATGTGTTCCACAGGTCGCATCTGTTACGCTGTATGGCGGTGCTCCTCAGTCTCTTGCTGGCAGGTTGAGTGCTGTGCGCCGGTGTTGTACACGGTCCTGCTTTGTATGTGGAATGTCAACTGTAGTCCCTATGTGTATTTCCTGTGTTATGCCTTACCTGCTATGTCATTTACCCGGTTTGCAGTTGTGGGTGCCATTCTGGCCTGTGTGCATCCATGACAATTGCCTACTGGACAGTAGTATGGGGCTGTACACATTCACACCACATTTAGCATTCTCCTTATGGTTTGCATTAGCGGAGACTGAGGCAGGTGATACACATCCATCAAAGGGAGCAAACCATCAAATACTAGTATACCTTCTCATCCATTCTACCAATAGCCATTGGAGTCCCACAGGGATCTGTACTTGGACCCCTTCTCTTCAACATCTTCATTAATAAGCTTCATACAAGCACCCTCCCAGCCGATACAGTACAGCATGCAGATGACTCAGCCTTGATAGGTTCAGCCCCTTCTTTGTCCAAACTCCAACAAAAAACTCAAACCTCCTTCTTAGCAGTTGAAACTTGGCTAAAATAAATCACAGCTTAGTACTTAATCACAACAAAAGTAAGTCGACACACTTCATTCCAAATCCCCATCTTAACTATAAATAATCTTTCAACAATACCTTTGCAAACAATACCAGGATTAAAATAGTAACCCAAACCAAACTTCTAGGCATAATTATAGATGACAAACTCAGCTTCAACCAGCACCATCCTTCAGTCTATTGAAAAAACACATCAGAAATTAGGCTCACACTAGGGAAGAAAAAAAAGAAATTAGGCTCCCCACTATAGGGCAAAGGCATACCTTACAGTCACAGAAAGGGTAACACTTGCCTCAACTTACTTCCTGCCTTCTTGTATGCCTTACCCATTCTCACCAATTTAAGTGACATACACAAAAGCAAGCCAGTATCAATGTTACAACAAGATAACAAAGATTACAACCAATCTATCATACAGGGTACATGACTGTCAAGCCTTCAGCTTTTAAATTTATACTTCTGCCAGAAAAATGCCCATCTCTACATCCTTAACCCTCATTCCTCAGTCACAGATCCGCTCCCCAGTGGACAATGCCTGCTACATGCTAACAGGGCACATAATTCAGCAGGGAAATCCATATACTCATCCATATCTCTAAACTTTGGAACTCCATCCCTAACCAGATAAAACTAATAAATAAACTTGCGCACTTTAAAGTACTACTTAAACAGTATCTCATCCCCTCCTGGTTATGCTCATATACCACTTCAGGTTGACCAGTTTACCAAACACACTCCTTAAAGCCTACTTTAATTTCTTTAATTTCCTACCACCACCCACACTCCCTCCACCTAACATCCTTTCTTTTTAACATGCCAAACCTTACAATCATGTTAAAACACAATTGCATACCTTTCACCTCATACTAACATTACTCCTCATACTAACTCTGTTTAATAATCCCGCTCTATAATTAACATGACATACTCCTTAGTAATCCCACTCTGTATTTAACATGACATACTCCTTAGCAAACTCTTTCTGTATTTAACATGGCATACAATTTAGTAATCCCTCTCTGTATTTAGCATGACATACTCCTTAGTAATCCCGCTATGTATTTAACATGGCATACTCCTTAGTAATCCCTTTCTGTATTTAGCATGACATACTCCTTAGTAATCCCTTTCTGTATTTAACATGACATACTCCTTAGTAATCACGCTCTGTATTTCACATGACATACTCCTTAGTAATCCTGCTCTGTATTTAACATGACCTATTATGCAGTAATCCTGCTATGTATTTAACATGACATTCTCCTTAGTAATCCTGCTCTGTATTTAACATGACATACTCCTTAGTAATCACGCTCTGTATTTAACATGACATACTCCTTAGTAACCCTGCTCTGTATTTAACATGAGCTATTCTTCAGTAATCCTGCTCTGTATTTAACATGACATACTCCTTAGTAATTCCACTCTGTATTTACATGACATACTCCTTAGTAATCCTGCTCTGTATTTAACATAACATACTCCTTAATAATCCCTTTCTGTATTTAGCATGACATACTCCTTAGTAATCCTGCTCTGTATTTAACAAGACCTATTCTTCAGTAATCCTGCTCTGTATTTAGCATAACATACTCCTTAGTAATCCTGCTCTGTTTTTAACATGACATACTCCTTAGTAATTCCACTCTGTATTTATATGACATACTCCTTAGTAATCCTGCTCTGTATTTAACATAACGTACTCCTTAGTAATCCCGCTCTGTATTTAACATGACATACTCCTTAGTAATCCCGCTCTGTATTTAGCATGACATACTCCTTAGTAATGCTGCTCTGTATTTAACATGTCCTATTCTTAAGTAATCCTGCTCTGTATTTAATATGACATACCCCTTAGTAATCCCTTTCTGTATTTAGCATGACATACTCCTTAGTAATCCCACTCTGTATTTAACACGACATACTCCTTAGTAATCCTGCTCTGTATTTAACATGACATACTCCTTAGTAATTCCACTCTGTATTTACATGACATACTCCTTAGTAATCCTGCTCTGTTTTTAACATGACATACTCCTTAGTAATTCCACTCTGTATTTACATGACATACTCCTTAGTAATCCTGCTCTGTATTTAACATGACATACTCCTTAGTAATCCCACTCTGTATTTAACATGACATACTCCTTAGTAATCCTGTTCTGTATTTAGCATGACATACTCCTTAGTAATCCCTTTCTGTATTTAGCATGACATACTCTTTAGTAATCCCACTCTGTATTTAACATGACATCCTCCTTAGTAATCCTGCTCTGTATTTAACATGACCTGTTCTTCAGTAATCCTGCTCTGTATTTAACATGACATACTCCTTAGTAATCCTGTTCTGTTTTTAGCATGACATACTCCTTAGTAATTCCACTCTGTATTTACATGACATACTCCTTAGTAATCCTGCTCTGTATTTAACATGACATACTCCTTAGTGATCCCACTCTGTATTTAACATGACATACTCCTTAGTGATCCCACTCTGTATTTAGCATGACATACTCCTTAGTAATCCCTTTCTGTATTTCATAGGAAATCATAGGAAATCATAGGTTAGTACTAAGCTAACTGCCCTTGCGAGCCATTGTAAGCCTAGCCAATTATCCCTTGTAAGACTCAAACCCTGCACCTTGTGCTTGTAAGGCAAACACCTTAACCATTAGGCCACCCTCCCAACTTTAACATGACATACTCCTTGGTAATCCTCCTCTGTTTTTAACATGACATCCTCCTTAGTAATCCTGCTCTGTATTTAACATGACCTGTTCTTCAGTAATCCTGCTCTGTATTTAACATGACATACTCCTTAGTAATCCTGCTCTGTTTTTAACATGATATACTCCTTAGTAATTCCACTCTGTATTTACATGACATACTCCTTAGTAATCCTGCTCTGTATTTAACATGACATACTCCTTAGTGATCCCACTCTGTATTTAACATGACATACTCCTTAGTGATCCCACTCTGTATTTAGCATGACATACTCCTTAGTAATCCCTTTCTGTATTTAACATGACATACTCCTTAGTAATCCTGCTCTGTATTTAACATGACATACTCCTTAGTGATCCCACTCTGTATTTAACATGACATACTCCTTAGTGATCCCACTCTGTATTTAGCATGACATACTCCTTAGTAATCCCTTTCTGTATTTAACATGACATACTCCTTAGTAATCCTGCTCTGTATTTAGCATGACCTATTCTTCAGTAATCCTGCTCTGTATTTAACATGACATACTCCTTAGTAATCCCGCTCTGTATTTAACATGACATACTCCTCATACAGAAGCTCTATGCTCATCTTGCACATATAGTGTCAAGTAGGCAAGATTCTTTACAATTCTTAGTATGCCAAACGCAAACTAATTTTTCACTTTCACCTGATGCTGATAACATTCCATCTAAAAAATGTGTACTATTGGAAATGTAACTGAACCATGCCATTTTGAGTATATAAATGTACTATACATTTTCTATGTAAAAGAACTGTTTAATTTTTCCATAAATAATTGAACCTTGTAATAAGTGCTGGAGCTCTTCTCCCTGAGGCTTCACTGAAAAAGGGCTTTGCCCTGTTAGACTTTACCGGTGAACAAAAATAAATAAATTAATTAATAAAATAAATTTGATTTATCTGTAAATGTTAATGAACTAGTTAAAAGGTGTTATGCTTAAATCTGATTACATTTTTTTTCTTTTTTTTTTTTTGCTCCTGCCCTAGCTGACAATTAGTAGTCCCCCCTCACTCACTTAGACAGTTCATTTTCCTGAGAGGTTGGAGCCCTACAGCTTATTTGTTCCTAGTAGGCTGACAGTTATGCAGTGGAAAGGAGTGCTGTTATCTACTGAGAACATTTTCTTTGAGCACTAATTTCATAGCACATGTCCAGTAACCTGCTCTAGGGGTCAGCATGCAATCAGCATCAATGAAGTGATATAATCTGTTAAGGCATATTTGCCCCTCCTTGAATCCAGCAATGCCATGTGGGTTCTACTAGCATGGGAATGTATGCCCTCTCTCTCTTAAGAGATGTGAACAAGTTGATCCATGTCAGTCCTCCCTTCCCCCACACCAGCTCCAACAGGTACCTGAGACACTACTTAAATTTAAGTCACCTAGATCATTGTCAGGGCTTTACTTCTCTGTACCAATGGAGCAGGGGAAAAAGCCATTTAACGTTTAACAATGCCTCTTCATGGTATTAGTGAATTACTGAACCTCATTTTAAGTCTGTGGTACATTCTACCATTTTGTATAATAGCTGTTTTTGTAGATATTCATCAGACTCAGTCACTCACTGCGAACATAGTTTATACTAAGATAATTTGGGGGATGTAAAGATTTGAAAAACTGTGAACATCTAAGAGCTGAATTTGTTTTCTATTTATTACAAACTAACTAGCAGTGAAGTGACACAGTGAATAGCACTCTCATGTCACTGGAAGAGGTTCTCTGGCTTGTTTCTTGGCTGGGGTGTTTTCTGTGTAGTGTCTGCATCTCCTCCCTGTTTTCATGTATGCTTTCTCTGGGTAGTCCAGTTTCTTTCTACATCCCAAAGAGATGCAGGAAGGAAGTGGACCGGTGACTTTAAATTGTGCATAGGTGCACATGTGTTTTGTGTGTGTGTGTGTGTGTGTGTGTGTGTGTGTGTGTGTGTGTGTGTGTGTGTGTGTGGTGGGGGCACGCTCGCGAGAGATGGAGACAGATAAAAAAGAAAGGCCCAGCAATGGTTGTTCAGTATTGGCCACCTCTGAAGTACTCTGTATGTGGTGTGTGCACTTCGACTGTTGCAAGCTGATTGTTACATTTCTATCAAGCAGTTTGCAATGGCATAAGTGCAGAAGAGATTTGTTTTTATTTTTATTTATTTATTTTTCTTTCTCCTCAATTTGGAGTTGATGGGGAGCCAGATCAGAGAACTGTACAGGGTGCCAGCTAACCTAGCTATGGTTCTGGGGATGGAAAGTTGGATGGAGCTACTAGAGAGCTGGTTTATGGACTTAAAATATCTACAGCTAAGGAAGGTATAAAAAAGTAGTCATTTGAAATGTTGAGATTTGTTCTACGAAGACTGAGCAGCCAAAAGATAATCTTCTCAGAATATTCCCTTTTTTCTAAGGTATGTCGATCTCGGAGTGATTTTTGAAATTCGCACTTCACCTGTGTTTTCAGTCTTTTTTTTTTCCTCAGCACTTGGCATTTTGAATGACATTTATTTCAATAGGGAGCCATATAATAAAGTTAGGAAGTGATCTTAATGAACATTCCTTTAGATATTTCCCAGAATCCTAAAAGAAATCTCTGATTTCAACAATCATATCATTAACAACTACAATCATTTTCCTTCACATCTGATGCTGGCAAAATCATGCAAATGAATTAGAAAAGACCATGATTTACTGGCATGCAATTTTAAGTTTCAGGCCAAGGTTGCTTGGCACATGAATTTTTATAGCATGCTATAAATATATTGTGATTTCATAATACTGTATTGTCAACATAGCATTTTAACGTTATAAAAATATTGTAGTAATAACACACGAATGGTAAGAGCAAAACACAGTAGATGTCCCAAAATATCATCAAAAAGTGTCCTCGATACTTCAGTAGTCCCAATGCAACAATTCACCCAAGATGGTGCTCCAATAATGTAGCGACTAATTCAATATAAGGATAAATATTTTAATAAAAAAGAGAACAGGTAAGCGCTTTCACCATACGGCTTCCTCAGACCTATAAGCCCATCTAGATCAGTCAGTTTAAATACAAAAACAGGTGGGAAAACAAATTCGGCTTAAAGTGAAAGTGTTATACATAAACTTTAAAAACAATCATATAATTTAAAATTGTATAAAAGATATATGGCAATAATCCCCTAAACACGTATGGAACACTACAAAAATATCCTATTCCAACAATTTAGAGAGACATAAGATATATAAAACATATATGTATAAGATATACATGGCAGCAGCAATGGAGAGTGTGTATTTAATGGAAAAAAGTCCATTAAAACATTATGTATAACTATCCTCCTAAATAAACCATACCATAGGAAAATAAAACTATAAAAGCTAACTAACACATGTAACTAAATAACATATGTCAAAATGTATGAAAAAAAAAAAAAAAAAAAAAAAAATATATATATATATATATATATATATATATATATATAAATATGCATAGAAGATTAATATAATATAATAAAAAACAGTTTACTATCACAATGCCGACGTGCACTTGCACGGCTATGAAGTATTCGAACAACAGATGTTTGGATACTTCATATTTCGGCAGGTGATGTGAGCGAACGTTACCATTGCGAATGGACTGTGCATTCGCAATTCTAACGTTCGCTCATGTGAGGGGATCGCGGTACAGTGCGGTTAGGGAAATACATCCCTTTCTTCACTGTAGTGCGATCTCGGAGTTGGAATATTAAGTTGGGGGGGCACAGCCCCCCACAGGGGGGGTGCAGGGTAGCTTTCCCCCCTGCATAACTGTGTGTTTAGGGTGGTTAGGTAGGTAGTTACGGGACAGGTGGGAGTGCTGTGTATTGCCGTAAATGTCGCGAGCGACATTTTCGACAATACACAGCTGTTTTCGACTTTAGGAATATTCAGAAATGTTCATTTCCAATGTATAAATTCGAAAATACAGACACGTTTTGTTCTGATTTTCGAATTTATGATAATAAACCATAAAAAATAGAACCATGTATATATAAATTTATATATAAATTTATCATTCAGGCCCTCAAGTTCCTCAGTTTAAGGAAAGGTTGGATGGGAACCTTGCCATTCAGCTCTGGGCTTGAATCAGCTCTAAATCTCATTATCCAAATAGTGTCTCTAGCTTCTGTAAAACTCTTAATGTCACCTCCTCTATTATCTGTAGTAATTCTCTCAACTATTCTAAATTTAAAACTATGTATCTCTCCTTTCTCTACTACATGTTTAGCGAGAGCATTGGTCTTAAATCCCATTCTAATGTAATACATATGTTCCCGCATCCTATTGCTGCTGCCATGTATATCTTATACATATATGTTTTATATATCTTATGTCTCTCCAAATTGTTGGAATAAGATGTTTTTGTAGTGTTCCATACGTGTTTAGGGGATTATTGCCATATATCTTTTATACAATTTTAAATTATATGATTGTTTTTAAAGTTTATGTATAACACTTTCACTTTAAGCCAAATTTGTTTTCCCGCCTGTTTTTGTATTTAAACTGACTGATCTAGATGGGCTTATAGGTCTGAGGAAGCCGTATGGTGAAAGCGCTTACCTGTTCTCTGTTCTCTTTTTTATTAAAATATTTATCCTTATATTGAATTAGTCGCTACATTATTGGAGCACCATCTTGGGTGAATTGTTGCATTGGGACTACTGAAGTATCGATGACACTTTTTGATGATATTTTGGGACATCAACTGTGTTTTGCTCTTACCATTCGTGTGTTATTACTTGATTTGTAGTTTGGCTTTTTTGGTAAGAGCATTTATTCCGAGCAGGCATGCTTTTGATTCTGTTATAAAAATATTGCACATCAGTAAACATGCAGACACTAAAAATAGGTACAAAGGCCCTTGAAAAGTAAGTATATCCATCCAAAGGTCTGAGCATCTAATTATCATAAACTTTGAATAACAAATAGCCAATAACTTCCTGTTTCCAGCAGCAATTTGGGATACTACTCAGAAACACATTTTAAAAACAGAGTGACAAAAAATGAAGGAAAGATATAAGCACATTATCAAAAAAGCAGTTGTGTGAAGGTATAAATCAAGCATGAAAACAGAGACAAACCTCCAAAAATAGGTACATTATGTGCAGGGATAAATCAGGATGCAAATAGGAGCATTCCTCCTAAACAGGGGCATTTGAGAAGTATATACCAGGGAGAAATAGCTGTCATTTTTTTCTACTAGTTGTGTCTATGCAATGCAAACTTTGTAGTACTGTACATACTCAAGGGTATGTAAAATTTTGTTTCAGACACATAGATTCAGTATTCATAAATTGTTTAGACATTTATCACAATGAATAGAGGAGTATTATGTGTAATTCTACATGTGCTTTAGCCATGCAATTATTTACTGCAATTACTCAGTATATTTTCTGTGTTCTTGACTGTTCCTAGAGAATTAGACATTTTGCATTAATGGGCCAAAAGTGATCAGTAGAGACTAAATAAACACAATGTATATATAAAAAAAAAATCTTAAGCAGACGTTGGAAGAAGGTAAGTTTTTGCAGAAACTATCCTAACTTCAGAGAGTTTGGTAAATGTAATCAAAACAGTTGCCCTGCAGTAATTTACTCCTTTTCTGTTATCTGAAGCAAAGTGTTATGCAGCACTTTTGTTAATGAATTTGAATGGCAGCTTACAAAATACACTTTTACCTCAACCTTGTGCATCATGATATGGCTTTAGAAGACCATACCATAACAGGTTTATACGAGTTGATATTAGGGCTCACCAGTTGGAATAATATGCTAATAACTGTAACTCCTTTTAGCATTCCAAACACGACCTTCTGTACATGGGATAGCATCTTCATCTGACATCTCTCCTAATACATGACAGTTTAATAAATGTTGCATGGGCTGGAGAAGAAATAAATGAGTAGTTTAAACTTGTTAACTTGTTAACCCACCAAGACTACTGAGAAGTATAAATAAGACAATATACAACAATATCTTAATTAAACTAATATCTCATCAGCTCCAGCTTTATTTAGGTACTTTAGTTTTAAAACACTGTCAACAATACTGAAAAAGCATACATGAAAAGCACATAAAAGTAAACAATAAGGTCTATAACACAAAGTAATTAATAATAATAAAAAATTTAAAACAATGACAAAACATGTCTTCTGTCTAAGAAAGTAAATATTTGAAAACAACAGAAGGCAAAACAAAAGAAAGTGATATAAGTTAATTATAATCATTGTGCTGAAGCAGTTAGTAAAATGCAATGGATGGGCCAGCCATATGCCAAATTAAAGTAATCTTGAATAAAAAGGTCTTACGAGATCTGCAGTATTAGGCAATATATAATTTTCCACAGCCATCACATTACTAGATAATATAGAACATTCTCACAGCCACCACATTGCTATGTAATATAGCACATTTGCACAGCGACCACAGTGTTATGTAATATAGAACATTCCCACAACCACCACAATATTATGTAATATAGAACATTCCCACAACCACCACAGTATTATGTAATATAGAACATTCCCACAACCACAACAGTATTATGTAATATCGAACATTCCCACAACCACCACAGTATTATGTAATATAAAACATTCCCACAACCACCACAGTATTATGTAATATAGAACATTCCCACAACCACCACAGTATTATGTAATATAGAACATTCCCACAACCACCACAGTATTATGTAATATAGAACATTCCCACAACCACCAAAGTATTATGTAATATAGAACATTCCCACAACCACCACAGTATTATGTAATATAGAACATTCCCACAACCACCACAGTATTATGTAATATAGAACATTCCCACAACCACCACAGTATTATGTAATATAGAACATTCCCACAACCACCAAAGTATTATGTAATATAGAAAATTCCCACAACCACCACAGTATTATGTAATATAGGACATTCCCACAACCACCACAGTATTATGTAATATAGAACATTCCCACAACCACCACAGTATTATGTAATATAGAACATTCCCACAACCACCACAGTATTATGTAATATAGAACATTCCCACAACCACCACAGTATTATGTAATATAGAACATTCCCACAACCACCACAGTATTATGTAATATAGAACATTCCCACAACCACCACAGTATTATGTAATATAGAACATTCCCACAACCACCACAGTATTATGTAATATAGAACATTCCCACAACCACCACAGTATTATGTAATATAGAACATTCCCACAACCACCAAAGTATTATGTAATATAGAACATTCCCACAACCACCACAGTATTATGTAATATAGAACATTCCCACAACCACCACAGTATTATGTAATATAGAACATTCCCACAACCACCACAGTATTATGTAATATAGAACATTCCCACAACCACCACAGTATGATGTAATATAGAACATTCCCACAACCACCACAGTATTATGTAATATAGAACATTCCCACAACCACCACAGTATTATGTAATATAGAACATTCCCACAACCACCACAGTATTATGTAATATAGAACATTCCCACAACCACCAAAGTATTATGTAATATAGAACATTCCCACAACCACCACAGTATTATGTAATATAGAACATTACCACAACCACCACAGTATTATGTAATATAGAACATTCCCACAACCACCACAGTATTATGTAATATAGAACATTCCCACAACCACCACAGTATTATGTAATATAGAACATTCCCACAACCACCACCTTATTATGTAATATAGAACATTCCCACAACCACCACAGTATTATGTAATATAGAACATTCCCACAACCACCACAGTATAATGTAATATAGAACATTCCCACAACCACCACAGTATTATGTAATATAGAACATTCCCACAACCACCACAGTATTATGTAATATAGAACATTCCCACAACCACCACAGTATTATGTAATATAGAACATTCCCACAACCACCACAGTAGTAGTTTTCAAAGGTGAAAATGGTAGAAGCAAAAGAATAGGAGCCAAAGATCTCCAGTTGTCCCACAGAACCACTAATAGCCCTTGGGAAACAGAGGACAATGCCCAAAGAGGGCAGTATGGCACTAAAAGCTCCAAAACGTGAGGTCCAGGTCATGCATGGGCAGATATACCAACAATGGGATTTTTAGATATGATACAGTATCTGACAAGAAGCCATGGTAATCTGTGAAGCGCAGACATAATCTGGTAGCAGCATGATGTACCTCCTTTACACAAAATGCAGATGGTCATTCTCAGTGACAGGAAGTTCCAAGTAAAGGGTATTATAGAAATCAAGGCAGAAAGAGATTACAGTAAGTATATTTATAAAAAGATCCTCCTGGGGAATAAGGACATCGATCCTAGTACACTTCCTGAAGTAGAAGCAGTCTGATTTAAGCACAGCTGACACTTGTTCTTGCAATGCCAACTAATCGTTGAAGATCACAAATAAATTGTATACCTTGTTTACAAATGTGAGTCTTTTTCAACCACACAGGATAAAACAATGAAGTGACAGAGCAGAAAAATCTCTCAAGGAAGTATAAATTGCAACAATATCAGTCTGTCAATGGAATATTGCCTGAAAATTATCAGAAAAGGAGAGCATCACCATATTTTCCAGAGGGGGAAAATGATAGAGTTTGTTGTCTTCAGCTAAGTAAAGGGTCCAATACTGAACCTTGTGTTACTCTACACTCAAGAGTCTCTGGGGTGGAGGAGTTTAGACAAGAAGCTATCCCATTGGTACAGCCTGAGAAACAGGACAAACCTCTGTAGGATCATAACTGCTTGATCAAGATGCCATGATCAGTCGAGTTGAATGCAGTAGATAGATCTTGTATTAACAAAACTGGCATCTAGCCATCAAAGGTCATTCGCCACTCAAAAAAGAAGGGTTTACATACTATAGCAAGAAAACCAGACTGTTAGGGATCCATGTGCCCATTCACCTTAAGATAAGACTCAAACTGTTCAGCGACAACTATAATACCTACTATGGCATCAAGACTAATGCCATCCTCAAGTAGGAACAGAAGGAGAGTAAGAGGCAAAGTGTACAAATGAGGTATGGCAACTATTATATCCTGCAATTT